>NW_027458046.1:0-184128 GCF_050624435.1 Tenrec ecaudatus
CTTGAAGGCAAAAATCTTGATATTTTGATATATTAAAGGGATAATTAGATGAATAAAAACAGTCTTCGCCCTTGGTAATCTTTTAAAGTGAGCTAGAGTTGAGTCCACTCTAACCTCACCTACAGACTGCTGCTTCGTGTAATCCTTCTTACTAACATTTCTAATTGGATTACGCTCTGCACCAATAGTGCTATTTATAGCTGTGCCTACCGAGTAAGGGGGAGCAGGGTTCAGACAAAGCCAACAATCAGTTGCGAGGTTAGGATTTGAGTTCATAAATTGGAATACAGCATCCAGAGTATCAAACACAGAACCTTGAGGTGGCTCCTGAATGGGAAGGGCCCTTTGAGTTGGGCTGGCAGTGAACGGGAAAGTTACTGAAGAGTCTGGAGGGTGCGGCAAAGGAATCTTAATGACACCCAGCTGTGGCTCTTCAGGATTTATCACCAGGTTTGGGCCTATTTATGGACAGGAAGTTGCCATATTTTACTTTGCTGCATAGTAAAGGTTGTCCCGGGATCTCTATCATTTACATAATACTGAATTCCCCATGTGTTCCCAGTGAACCCAATAACGCTTGAATCCAGTTCTTATTGGGTTACATTTGGAAACCATACACGTGGTGGGATCAAACCCCTCCGACTTGAGTCCCATTCTTGTAAAAACAATAGGGTCGTCTTTAACAAGTTTCCACCCTGAAGATGATAGTTTCACAACCCTAAGCTGCACAATGGCAATGTCCCTCCCCTTGGCAGTTAGGGAGCCCATGAGCCGGGCATCTATAGAAATGGTGTGTTTGGAGCCTTCTTTCTATAGAGGGTATTCCGCACCCATAGGACGGGATTCCGGTTATGGGCCCCATTGTGCCCTTTACCTTTAAAGGATCCGGAATGCCAGCTCTTTCCTAGCAAATCAAACAAATCAAAGCGGAAACGGGGGTCAGACCCAGTGTAAGAAGTTACATATTCACTGTTGGAGGTTCGAGTAGCAGTCCACAGATGTGTTTGTGGTTGGGCGAAATGGCGGGTGCTGTCAGCAATGCTCAGACAAAAACAATTAAGTTCTGTAAAGCCTTAATTTTGAGGGTTTTTCTGTCTTTCTGAGTGTTCATCTTTTCAGGATATGCTCAGGGAGGGCTTTTTTTGACTTGTGACTGATGAATCCACGGCCCCTTCCCCACTACTTTAATAGCAGTTGGTGTTATAAGTATCACCTAGTATGGGCCAGTCCCCCTAGGTTCTAAGGTCTCGGGTCAGTGCTTCTTTACCCACGTTCAGTCTCCAGGTTGCAAGTTGTGGGCTGCCTCTTCACCTTTCCCTTGGTTGGGCCCAAAATGAAGGTGTCGGAGCAGATGATTTGTCTCACCTGCTGGACAGCCTGCAGGCACTTCATGAAGGAACAAGTAGTGACTTCCATTACTTCTACTTCCTTCAGTCTTGGGAGGATTGGGGAAGGTCTGCCAAACTTAAATTCAAACGGGGTCGTGCTTTTCACATAGGGAGTGCATCGGACTCGAAGTAGGGCAAAAGGTAAAGAAAGGATCAATCCAGTTCTCGCCAGTTTCTAAATGCAACTTAACTAACAATTCCTTTAGGGTTCTGTTTATTCTTTCTACTTGCCTTGAACTTTGGGGCCTATAAGCCCAGTAGAGCTTCCAGTTAATATTTAGAAGCATTGCTAATACTTTAGTAATTTGAGCAATGAATACTGGGCCATTGTTGGACCCCAAGGTGGTGGGAAGCCAAATCTAGGGACAATTTTAGTTACTAATAATTTACACCCAGTGGCAGAAGTGTCCTTCTTCGTTGGGAAGGCTCCCACCCATCCAAAATAGGTGTCCACTAGCACCAGCAAATACCCGTAGCCATACTTTCTAAGTTTGATATCCATAAAGTCCACCTCCCAGAATTCTCCAGGAGTACTACCTCGAGCTTGTGGTTGGGGTTGCTCCTTTTCTTTTCTAGGGATGTTTCCCCGAGCGAGCACAGTGCAAGCAACAGTGGTGTCATCTGCCACCCAGTGTCCAAGCCTGGGTATGTAAAAGTACCTGAGGAGCAACTGAGACCATTTAGAGGATCCTGAGTGCATACCTTCATGTAGTCCTTGAATCAGATCTCTCCCAGAGCTTCTGGCATGAATCTTCTTCCATCAGGATGGAGCAGCCACCTGGATGCTCCGAGTTTCTTTGGCAGCCCAGCTCTTGGCTTACCTTTAGATCATTTTCCGAGTATGTAGGTTGTGGCAGTAACACTTGGGATGGCATGGTCATGGCCATTACCTTGGGGATTTGTGGTATAATCCTGGCATTCGAGATCCACCGGTCCAGGGGACTTGTTAGGAGGGGCTCAACCATAGGTCCCCCTACCCCAGCAATATCCTGCCCCAGTGTAAGCTTCCTAGCTTCTATAACTAGGATGGCCGTGGCAGCCTCAGCTCGCATGCAGCTCGGCCATCCTGCAGTTACAGAGTCTAGTGTGATTGAAAGATCGGCCACAGGTCTCTTTCATGGCTGCAAGTTCTGAGTTAGCATTCCTTTTGCTGTGCCCCTGGCCTCATAGACAATTGGAAGGGATTTTCTATGTCTGGAAGGGGAAGAGAGGGTGCCCATATGAACGACGTTTTTAAGGATTCAAACGCTTGCTGTTCTACTTCAGTCCATTGACGTTTTTTCCTTTCCCCAGTACTTGCATATAGGAGTTTGGCTAATCCCTCAAATCCCAAATTCCACAATGGACAGTACCCCACAAATCCTAGAAACTCTCACACCTGCCTCTTAGTCTCAGGGACTGGGATTTTGAGGATCACCTCAGTGCGGCTGGGGGACAAGGTCTGTTTTCCCTCCTCCAGTTGGTAGCCTAGGTATACAGCTTTATTGACACACAGTTGAGCCTCTCTTGCAGATTCCCTGGACCCCAATTGGCCAAGGACTATTAACAGGTCCTCGGTAGCACTTGGGCATTCCTCCAGGGTTTCGGAGGCCAGGAGGAGGTTATCTTCATACTGGAGCAAGGGGGTTTGGGGGTGTTCCTCCTTGTATTCCTGTAAGTCTTCATTGGGTTGACGTACAGAGGACAAGGGTATGGAGAACAAAGCATCCTTTAAGTCCAAAACAGTATAACAAATTCAGTTTGATGGGATAGTACTCAGGAGGGTCTCGGAGTTTGGTACCGTGGAGTGGACAGTTTCTACCCTCGCATTTACCTCTCCGAGATCCTGCACCATTTGGAAGTCCTCAGTTCCCGGTTTCGGCATGGGCAGCAGGGGAGCGTTCCATGTGGACTTGCAGGGCACCAAAATGCCTGTCCTCTTTAGTCTGCATATGTGAACAGCAATACCCACCTGTGCTTTCCAGGGAGTAGGGTTTTGCTTGACACTCACCAGTGTGGCTGAGCTCAGAAGTTGTACGACCGCAGGCACCTGATGTTCAGCAAGGTCTGGCAGGTTGTTCTCTGCCCAAACAAAAGGAATATCTTTTAGCCATTTATCAAGAAGTTCCTTTGAGGAGGTTTCTTCTGCTCTTTGATAAAACACATATCCCTCTGGCAGTGGAGCGGTGAGCAAAACCTTTGCCTTTTCAAGTTCAAGGGTTAAGGTGGTTGCAGCAGATGAGAAAGTAATCATGGCCACCATTTATCGTAATAAATCCCGACCAATTAGGGGAAAGGGGCCCTGAGGCATTACCAGGAAGGAGTGTGGAACTGTCTCTTGTGCTAAATCTGTTATTCTGGCCGTTGTCCATGGGTATGCTTGGGTCTGCCATGTGGCACCTGTAATTAAAATCTTTCCTTTTGACAATGCACCTGTAGTCTTTTCCAAAACCAAGAAGGTGGCCCCTGTGTCCACCAAGAAATTTACTGGCTGGCCCCCTTTTTGGAGTGTTAGCGTGGGATCCTGGAGGCCAAGTGAAACAGCCCTGACACCTTCATTCAGCTTCTTCAAGCATTATTGTCTCTTGCTTGGGTCTTTCTAGGTGTGAATGAGGCCCGTCCTCTCTAGTGGAGGGTCGTGCACCTCTCCTGGCGTTTTCAAGGGACTGATGTTTCCAATGTCCTTCTTTCCTGCAGTAGGCACATTGATCCTTCTTCGGGGCTTGGTGGTGCCCACAGGTTAGTCTCTCCGTGAGTGGGCCATGCTCTCCTTTTCCTGAGCCTCTGGGGTCTCTCATGGCAATTACTAGTATTTTAGCTAGTTTCTTTGTCTCTGTTGTTATACACTCAATGAGCCACTTCTACCAAATCACTAGGATTTTTCCCTTCAAACCCTTCCCACTTCTTTTTCATGTCTGAGGCAGACTGACTGAATAATACAGGCAATACTTACTTCCCTCCTGTTCTCAGGGGGCTTTCAGGTCAATAGGGGTATAAAGCCCGTAGGCGTCCATCAGCCACTCTAAAAAGGCAGGCGGACATTCTCTTGTAGGAGCCTGAGAATTCTCACTGACCTTAGATAAATTTATAGGCTTCCTAGTGGTTAAGCGGAGGCCCTGCAAGAGCAACTGGTGATATCTGCTTAAGCCCTCTGGGCCTTGCTAGGAGTTTGGATCCCACATTGGTTGTGCAGTGGGGAAAAAAATTTCTCTCAAGTGGGGAGTGCCCGCTGGCTGACCATTAGGTCCATTGACTGCCTTCTGGGCCTCTCTGGAAGGGGTCCCATTCCTCTGATATGAACAGCACCTGGAGAAGTTGCAGGAAATCACCTCAGGTGGGCTGATGAGTATGGAAAACCATATCTAGCAAAGAAATCAGACCTTATGGTTTGTCAGAAAAAAGGGGTTTTGTTGGTTCCAATTATACAAACCCCTGGAACAAAAGGGAACATATACTGAAAAAGGGATTCGGGAGTCTTCCCAGGTTTGGGGGCTGCTTGCCTTAAGGGGAGAATGGCTGCTGCTGAGTGATCTTTCTCTGGGGGTTGTTAAGACATGCCTGCCCTAGTGTATTTGTTGTGGGGTGGGGGGGCTCAAAAAGAGGCTGTGAGTATTCCTCTCTCCGGCCCCTTGGGAACCTGATAGGGTGGCAGCGGCACCAAGGGTCGGAAGCCAGCTCTCCTGCTCCCAGAGTCCTCTTGCAAAATGGGATAAATCAGACAGGTAGGGAAAGGGGGAAGGGAGGGGGGAGGGACAGGGACAGCCTCCACCTTGGTGGTTTTAGGAACTTGGACAGGTTGTTTTTCCGGTCCTGCCATGTTTACTGAAATCTTGGAAACAAGAACTCTTTATGTTGGGGGAGGAAGTAAGTCTTTTATATATGTTGGCTTCTTAGTGGCAATGTCAATCCACACATGAATTTAAGGGATCAGATCAGGATGTCCTGGTTCCCCTTTCTAAGCAGGCTCCGACAGTGGCACTCGGATCTCGGTGCACCTCGAAATGTTGTAGCTACTGTCCATTCCCAGAAAGAAAGCATCTCCGACCACCGGCAAGTTCAACAGAAAAAGTTTTATTTTCTGCACAGGGTCTGTCAGCCCTCTTGAGAGGAGACTGAGCAGCCCCCAGTTGAATTTTCCAAAGGTTTTTATACTTGTGCAATGTGCAGGTGTGCAAGCAGGCAGAGTAGAGAAGTGGGGTGTTGCGGTTAGCCATTCTTAGTTGAACAAAAACTGCTCTTGTTCTCAAAAGCCTTCTGAACATCCATTTCCTTTGGGACATTCCCTTGGGCTACGTCTGCACGGCCTACCACCCCAATATCAGCTAGTTCATTGACAGTTCATAGCTACTTTATTTACCTTTCATGGTGGCTTCTGTCAGTTCAGAATGGCTTCACCATTATCAAGGCTCTTTATGGTTTTCCCAGAGAACCTACATAGCCGCCATGGGGAAACAGGGCCTATGACCCTGGCCAAAATGGTGCCCACCAGTCCAAACACGTGGAAGGGCACTGCCTCGGGAGCTGGTTGATTTAGGCCTGGGAGATAGCCCTGCCTTGTCCCGGCAGCCAAATGTTTCCCTTTTACCCTCCGTTCCCTTTGCCTTTCTCCTGGTTTTTAAAACAAGCTGCTTGAGCCCTATAACACTGAGCAGGACTTTTTTGTAACATTTAATTAAAATGTATCTGGCACCAAAATTATATATTATAAATATGACAATTTGGTTATATTTTTGAAAATTTGTACTTTTAAAATATACTTTGGTTGTCATATATATTGATAACAATGAAAGTAAAGAATAAAAACAAAAAAATATTATTTCCTGCATTGAAAACTTCAGGTGTTCTAGGGTTAGTGTTCTACCAGTGTAGGTTTGTTCCTTGTTACTGGCTGGTTTTCCGTTGCTCAGTCTTAAGACAAAGGCCTTCGGAAGCCTAGCCTGGGTAACCCTTACTTTTAGGCTTTCAGTGGTGTTTCTTCACGCACTTTTGGGGACAGCTCTTAATATAGCTCAGCTGCCATGATGTTCCAGCCAGAAATTCCAATTTTCCTAAAGGTTCCCTGAGCTGCCAGATGCCCCTTCCCTTCAGAGATTTGAGAGTCTGCTCCTGCCAGCAGGCATCTTGGAAGGCTGTGGGGCCATCCCAAGCAGTGGTCCTCCTAGCTTATTGTCTAGAAAATGGTTGGACCTAAAGTCGCCCACAGTGACTGCTCTTTGACCCTTTGTCTATGGTGGGGGCACCTGTCAGAGACATCAGTTTAATAGCACACCAGGGGTCTGCTCTGAAGCGGGGTTATTGACCTTGAGGCAGCAAGCTCTAAATAGCCTTGTTTTGTGCTTTCCAGATGGGACTTAGCAGCTTCATACTCAGGAATTGCCCCCTTGCATGAATCCTGTCCAATTGGGATAGAGTTGACACAGAGGCTAGACAAACAAAAGCTGATACACTATGCAACTTTATTTGAGAAAGGAGAATGGTGGCCAGAGAATGGCACACTTTTCCTTCCAACCCTGATTCACCTGGAACAGTTCTGTAGAGTGATGGGAAATGGGTGGAGATGCCAGAAGTTAGAGCATTTCTCCTTTTGAGGAGCAGTAGAGACCTTCATCCCCAGTGCACACAGGAACCCCTAAGGCAGGCGTCCTCAAACTGTGGCCCGTGGGGCACATGTGGCCTGACGACATTTATTCCACCCTCAGGGTGTTTTTGCTGCCTCTGCCTGTCCTGCTTAGCAGCCGGCTCGTGCAGTGTGCATAGGAACTTGTTCATAGGTTTTTAAAAAACTATAGTCTGACCCTCCAATGATCTGAGGGACAGAACTGGCCCCCTAGGTAAACAGTTTGAGGACCCCTGCCCTAAGGGATCCTGGACTTAGGGGTTACTATTCTCGCAGCCCTGACACACCCCTGATCATTCTACCCATAGTAGAGGCACCAGGGAAATTTGGTCCCTGGGTAATTTACCAGCCTTTTATTCAAATTGAAGCCAAGAAAATTAAAAATGACTTAGGCAGTTACTCTACTTTTGATTACTGTTGACTCCCCCTGTAGTACCCCAATATTACCATTTAACTCTATAACGCTGAGCATATTTCCATAACATATAAAGAAATGTATATATTAATAGATAGATAGATAAACAGACAGATAAATAGATAGGTAACTTTGAAAATAAAGAATAAAAACAAAAACATTTCCCCCAAATTGAAAATTGAGCCATTATACGGTTAAAAAAGGATGGGTCTTATCAGCAGGTGTAAGACCTTAGGATCATAAATGAAGCAGTGATCCCACTGCACCTAGTAGTGCCCAAACCCTGTGCCCTCCTAGGGAGATTGTGAATGCTTTAATCCCCGTTCCTGTACTTAGAGTGAACAAACACATGCCTGATAATCCTAAGTATACTTATTTTTTGTGACACTCACCTAACTTGAAGGGAACTACCTCCTCCGAATCTTAGTCTTGTCTCACTTAAACTCTTCAACCTTTTGTCTTTTTGTTTGTTTTTCCAGAAGTTCTCAGGTTACCAAGGCCTCCAAACCAAGTGTGCCAGCTGCAGGACCACGATTTCCTGAACAACCTCAACTTTATCCATCCTGGGACCTGAGTGGACAATCCCTTCTGAGCCCCATTTGCCCCTTTTGCAGCAGGAAGTACTTAGAGATGTCGTCGCCCAGTACCCCAAAGATTTGGGTCCATACCTCTTCAGGGGGCAAATGTTAGGTAGCTATCCTAGGGACTGGGGTGTCCACTATGCATGCCCAGAGGGCCAAGGTAGCAGCCCAAGAAGGAGTGGCACACTGTGCGTGCTCAGAGGTTCAGGTTTCCGGCCAGGAAGAGGAGGTACACCTGGGTGAGTGCTGCAACTTGATTGACCCACCAATGCCATGTAAATTAAATTCAGCTGCTGGGGTTGACCAGGGTTGCCCACCATGCCTCCCTAATGCTCATAAAACCCACTTGGATGACAATCAGGCTTCTACATGCATTCTTTCTCACACAGAGCAGAGGACCGAGGTCTGTCTGTCCCCAGAGAGATCTGACAAACCCAGGAAGGCTCTTTGGAGGCAGCAGAACTGGACATGAATGGCTGGTGGATACTGTTCAGATGCAGGACTTTCTACTTAGAAGGGTCTAATCCAGCCTGAGATGATCCTTGAATGAGTCCTCTGCCCAGATCTTTTTTTTTTAACGTTTTATTAGGGGCTCCTACAACACTAAACACATTCTATGCATACATCAGTTGTGTAAAGCACATTTGTACATTCATTTCCCTCATTCTCAAAATATCCACTCTCCACCCAAGCCCATGGCCTCAGCTCCTCATTCCCATCCCCACCCCCCATGTGCGCTACCCCTCGCTCATCAATCCTTGGTAATTTACTAATTTTTGTCATATCTTGCACTGTCTGATATCCCCCTTCACCCACTTTTCTGTTGAAGTAAAATGTACATCCTTGTAATCAGTTCCCCGTTTCCAAACTGCCCTCCCGCTTACCCTCTCAGTGTCTTCACTCATAATACTGGTCCTAAAGGACTCATCCACCCTGGATTCCCTGTGTTTCCAGTTGCTATCTGTACCAGTGTACATTCTCTGGTCTAGCCAGATTTGTAAGGTAGAATTGGGGTCATGATAATGGGGGGAGAGAAAGCATTTAGCAACTGGAGGAAAGTTGTGTTTCATCATTGCTATCTCGTACCTAGTCTTGGCTCATCTCCTCTCTGAGACCCTTCTGTAAGGTATTGTCCAGTGGTCTGGAAATGGGCTTTGGGTCTCTACCAAGCACTCTTCTCATTCCCAATAAGATGTTTTTGTTCTGATGATGCCTGACACCTGATCCCTTCGAAACCTCGTGATCTCATAGGCTGGTGTGATTATTCCATGTGGGCTTTGTTGCTTCTGAGCTAGGTGGCCGCTTGTTTACATTCAAGCTTTTAAGACCTCAGACGCTATATCTTTTGACAGCTGGGCACCATCAGCTTTGTCTTCAGTGTACCTGTGGGGAAGGTGAGCACCATAGAATGCCAGTTTAATAGAACAAAGTATTCTTGCAATGAGGGAGTATTTGAGTGGAGGCCCAGAGTCCATCTGCTACCTTAATACGAAACCTATAAATATATGGACGTAGGTCTATTTCCCCATGCTCATATATGAATATATTTACATATGGACATACTTTTTTAAAGACCTCTATAACAGGCCCTTGCTTCCTCGCTTGCTCTTCTATTTCCCTTTCATTTTCCTCTTGTGCCCACTGCTATGCTCAGTCTTCCTTTGGGTTTCAGTAATTCTTCTTGGTTCCATTACCCTTGATCCCACCCTACCAGGCCTCCTACATCTACCTCACCACGGATATGCATGACTTCCTGTTCTCTTGTTTCTGGGTTTCTTAACACCGCTTCCTTTACGCCCACCTCCCTCTTTCCCATGCCCCACACCCCAGAAGTGTTGGTCCTGGGTTTTGTCCTTCAGATTGGACATCCAGCCTATCTAATTTAGACAGACCAGAAAAGGTAATAACATGCACAAAACCAAGACAAGCAACCCAAAAAAACCAAGACAACAAAAATCCAATGACACTAAAAGAAAACAAAACTAACCAAGAAAGAAAAGCTCATAGTTAGTACAAGGACTGTGTGGTGAACTTTAGGAGTGTTTTCCAGTCCAGTCTGTTGGGGCACCGAGCCCTGACCACAAAGTCCACCTTTGGCATTCCCCGGGGACTTTGATGTTCCGTTTTCTAGCTCTTCCGCTGCACTCCCTTAGTGTCATGCCTCGATGTAGCAAGATCAGTTCGGGCGCAGTTCCCACACTGTGTGTCCAGTGTTATCCCCTCTAGGGCAATGGGTCTTTGAGGGACGTTTCTCATCGTGGGGCTGCCCATGTGGTCTTTCCTGTGGACTGGCTTCTCTGATTGGGAACATCATCCTCAAGGTATAGTGGGCCAGGATGTGCTCCATTCTCCCCTCCTCCCCCTTGTTCTGCTCTGTGTTCTCTGATCAGATATGTCCCTCTCCGCGAGCTGCAGCTCCGGTGCCAT
The DNA here is from genome assembly GCF_050624435.1 of Tenrec ecaudatus. Classification (NCBI taxonomy): domain Eukaryota; kingdom Metazoa; phylum Chordata; class Mammalia; order Afrosoricida; family Tenrecidae; genus Tenrec; species Tenrec ecaudatus. The sequence goes on from NW_027458046.1 coordinate 10,408, forward strand.
CCTGTGAAATACAATCTTTGGGGGCTGCAAGGAGGTGGGAGGGGGGGCATCAGCTCAGATCTTTTGAGAGTCCAGGAGATATTGACTTCTCGATGGGCACAGTTCTGTGGGGCACCGTGCTCTTGGTCCAGACGCTGGTTGTGAATATGACTTTGTTGTTAACCAGTTTTTGTCTCTGGGTCAACTCCTGTGTGTTTTTGAGTGAGTTTTCTCATCTGGAAAGTAAATGTACTGGATTATCCAGAAGCCCATGTCAGCAAGTTATTGAGAGGGGTTAATCAGAGACTGTTTCATATAGTGTGTATCTGCGCGCTGCATTTGAGACCTGGGGTGGCAATTATGAGCTCAGAATAGAGATGGTGTCCAGTAGGTGACAGACGTGGCTCCATATTGAAACAGGAAGCCCACTGTGGAGATTTGGTCCTTCCGTTGATGGCCACCGGCCACCTAGTCTTCTCCTGCTATAACTGCTTCACTGACTCAGCAGCTGAGCCAGGAGCCAGTGCCATCATAACCTGGTGGCTAACTGGGAGAAAGGGCAGATAGATATTTGTTATCTTGTTGTCTTGGGAAGCCCACCTAACCTCCATGCAAACCTTCTGGTGTGAGTTATCTGTGGAAGGAATCATAGGCTCACAGTAATACACATCTTTCTTTTTGTAAATGTGCCCGTATTCCTTTCTGAACCTGAGAAGGTGGCCCCTGTGTCCACCAAGAAATTTACTGCCTGGCCTATATGGAGTGTTAGCCTGGGTTTTGGCGGCGAAGTGAAACAGAGCCCTGACCCCTTCATGCAGCTCTTCAAGCCTTATTGTCTCTTGCTTGGGTCTTTCTCGTTGCAGATGAGGCCCGTCCACTCTTGTGGAGGGTCGTGGACCTCTCCTGGGGTTTTCAAGGCACTGATTTTTCCAGTGTCCTTCTTTCCTGCAGTAGGCACATTGATCCTTCCCCATGGCTTGGCAGTGCCCACAGGTTAGTCTCTCCGTGAGTGGGCCATGCTCTCCTTTTCCTGAGTCTCTGGGGTCTCTCATGGCAATTCCTAGTATTTTAGCTAGTTTCTTTGTCTCTGTCGTGCTAGGGTCATCTCGGTTGTTATATACTCAATGAACCATTTGTATCAAATCACTAAGATTTTTCCCTTGAACCCTTCCCACTTCTTTTTCAGGTCTGAGGCAGACTGGCTGAGTCATAAAGGCAATATTTATTGCCCTCCTGTTCTCGGGGCCTCCGGGCTGTTAGGGGTATAAAGCCTGTAGGCTTCCATCAGCCACTCTAGAAAGGCAGGCGGACATTCTCTTAGCCTGAAAATTCTCACTGACCTTAGATAAATTTATAGGTTTCCTAGCTCTTCCGCAGAGGGTCATGTAAGAGCAACGGGTGATACCTGGTAAAGCCCTCTGGGCCTTGCTAGGAATTGAGATCCCACATTGTTGGTGTAGTGGCCAAAAGAGTTTCTCTCCTGTGGGGAGTGCCCGCTCGCTGACCATCAGGTTCACTGACTGCTTACTGGGCCTCTGTCTGGAAGGGCTGCCCTCCTCCGTTGTGAACAGCACCTGGAGAAGTTGTTGGCAAGCATTCCAGGTGGGCTGATGAGTATGGAAGTCATACCAGTACTAGTGTGTGTGGGGGGCTGCTTGTTAAGGGTGGGGGTGAGATTGGGGGGCCGGTGGGGGAGGGAGTGACTCAATAAGGGCCTGTTAGAAGTTTTCTATTTCTGGACCCTAGAAACCTTATAGGGCGGGGGTTGAAAGAAAGGGTTTGAAGCCAGCTCTCCCACTCCCAGAGTTCTCCTGCAAAATGGGATAAAGCCGATTAGGGGAGAGTGATGGGGAGGGCAGGGGAGGGGAGGGGTGGGGGAGTGATGGGGGAGGGGAGGGGGGAGGGAGGGGAGGGGTGGGGGAGGGTGATGGGGAGGGATGGCCTCCACCTATGTGGTTTTGGGAACTTGGACCGTTTGTTTTTCCGGTCCTTCCATGTTTCCTGAAACCTTGGAAACAAGGGCCCTTTCTTTGCGGGAGGGAGTAAGTCTTTTATATTTGCAGGCTTCTTAGTGGCAATGTCAGCCCACACTTGAAGTAACGGGATCAGATCGGGATATCCTGGTTCCCTTTAACCATAACTATGAACTCTTAGTAATAGGGGATGGGAAAACTAGTCTTGCGTGGGTCAATCAGGGACTCCTTCTGCCCCATCACTTTTAAACAAATTGTAGAGTCTCCAAGCTTTTGGGTTGAAACCACATCCTCTTGGTGAATGCCGAGAGCAGGGGTCCTCAAACTACAACCTGTGGGCCACATGCAGACAGCCAAGGACGTTGATCCTTTCTGCCGGGTGTATGTGCCCCATTTATTTTTTTTTTAACTTCAAATTAAGATGTGCAGTGTGCACATGAATTTGTTCGTAATATTTGATTTTTTAAACTATAGTCTTTCCTTCAAAAGGCCTGAGGGATAGTGAACTGGCCCCCTGGGTAAACAGTTTAAGGACCCCTGCCCTAAGGTATCCTGGACTTAGGGGTTATTAATCTCCCAGCCCTGAAACATCCCTGAACATTCTACCCGTTGTAGGAGGCACCATGGGAATTTGGACCCCGGGTAATTTACAAGCCTTTACTCCAATTGAACCCAAGAAAATTCAAAATGGCTTAGGCAGTTACTCTATTTTGGTCACATTTGACTCGTCCTGCACTAGCCCATTATTTCCATTTAACTCTATAACGCGAAGCATGATGTTTTCATAACATTAAAAAATGTATATATTAATACATATATATATATTTATAACTATGAAAGTCCACAACAAAAAGAAAATTTTTTCCCAAAATTAAAATTGAAGCGTTATAGGGTTAAAAAGAAGGATGGGTCTTATCAGCGGGTCCAAGACCTTAGCATCATAAATGAATCAGTGATCCGACTGCACCTAGTAGTGCCCAAACCTGTGCCCTCCTAGGGGAAAGTGTGAATGCTTTTATCCCTCTTCCTGTACTTCCAATGAACAAACACACATGTCTGGTAATCCTAAGATTATTTTTGTTTCCTGTGACACTCACCTAATTTCAAGGCCACTGCCACCTCACAAGCTTAGCCTTGTCGTAGTCAAACTGTTCACCTTTTAGACCGTTTGTTTTTCTCAGAAGTTATCGGGTGATTAAAGCTTCTGAACCAAGTGTGCCAGGTCCACGACTACCATCTCCTGGACCACCTCAACCTTATCCATCCTGGATAAAGTTGCCCTCAATGGACAACCCCTCCCAGCAGTGTAGGAAGGGTATGGACCCAAAGCCCAACCTCGCCCCTTTTGCCAGCAGGAAGCAGCTAGAGATGTCGTCGCCCAGTACCCCAAAGATTTGGGTCCATATCTCTTCAGGGGGGCAAATGTTTGGTAGCTTTGCTAGGGACTGGGGCATCCGTTATGCATGCCCATAGGGCCAAGATAAGAGCCCAGTTAGGAGAGGCACCCTGTGCATGCTCAGAGGTCCAGATTTCTGGCCATGAAGGGGAGGTCACCTGGGTGGTTCCTGTACCTGGATTGACCAATCTAGGCCATGTAAATTCAATTCAGCCACTGGGGTCGGCCAGACTTGCCCACCACGCCTCCCTAACGCTCATAAAACTCTCTTGAGTGCAGACCAGGCTTCTGCATGATTTCTCTCTCACTCAGGAAGGCTCTTTGGAGGCAGCTGTGCTGCACATGAGTGGCTGGTGGATACTGTTCAGATGCATGGCTTTCTGCTTGCAAGGGTTTTTGTCTCAGCTGACTGTAAGGGAGGAGGTAGTACGTCTGGATCACAGAGTATCCATGTCCACAAACGAGGCTGCTCATTCCACAGTCCTGGAAGTGCTTTATGAAAACCCTCTGCTTTGCAATGTCACTCCTTGTAGATTAGAGTGGGAGGGGCTGGGACCAAGGTATGCTGCCTCTTACTCCCAGTTGCAGATTTCTGGATGCTGATTGTATCTCTTACAGCATCAGTTAGTGGGCTTGTTGTCTGCCTCAGGCTTTGTTCACGGAGATCCTCCAGCTAGTTGGTGGTGTGTGCGCATGAGCAGAGGCTTCCTGCCAATCCCCCATGAGTAGTAGAGCTCCCATGGTGTGGACTCCATGAAAGCCTTGCCCCAGGCAGCATGCTTACAAAGGAGGGTGGGCCCTGCAAGACAGAGGACCATTCCCCCTGTGGAATGGCCTCAGAGATCCACCTCCCTCTCTGGCCAGCTGCTGGGGCTGTGGGTCCTAAGAATCATGGCTGACTCAATAATAGACACAGGGTGAGGCGACTCCAGTAGCTGTTTTGACTGGTCTAATCCAGCCTGAGATCATCCTTGCATGAGCCCTCTGCCAAGATTATTTTTGTTTCTTTTATGATCTTTTCATTAGTGGCTCCTACAACACTAACCACAATCCATAAATACATCATCTGTTTGAAGCCCATCTGTACATTAATTGCCCTCCTTATTCACAAAATATCCACTCTCCACCCAAGCCCCTGTCCTCAGCTCCTCATTTTCTCCCCCTCAATGCCCGCCACCCATCCCTCATCAATCCTTGGAAATGTACTAATTCTTTTGTCATATTTTCACCCACCTTTCTTTTGAGGTCAATGAAGATCCTTGTAATCGGTTCCCACTTTCCATCCTGCCCTTCCACCACCCTCCCAGTATCTCCACTCATAACACTGGTAAAGGGCCCATCCACTCTGGATCCCCCGTGTTTGAAATTCCTATCGGTACTAGAATACCTTCTCTAGTTTGGCCAGATTAGTATGGTAGAACTGGGATCATGATAGTGGGGCAAGAGAAAGCATTAAGAACTAGAGGAAAGTTGTGTTTCATCTTTGCTGTCTCATACCCTGTATTCTTTAATCTCCACTCTGAGATCCTTCTGTAAGGGGATGTCCAGTGTACTGCAAATAGGTTTTGGGTCTATACCCGGCAGTCCCCTCTCATTCTCCATGATAAGATTTTTTTGTTCTCATGATGCCTGTTGCCTTATCCCTTTAAAACTTTGTGATCACACAGGCTGGTATGCTTTCTCCATGTGGGCTCTGTTGCTTCAGAGCCAGATGGCTGTTTCTTTACCCTCAGGCCTTTAAGACCCCACACGCTATATCTTTAGGTAGCTGGACACCATCGGCTTTCTTCACCACATTTGCTTATGCAGCCGCTTTGTGGTCAGTGATTGTGTAGGGAAGGTGAGCATCTTAGAATGCCAATTTAATAGAACAGTGTTATTGCAATGAGGGAGTCCTTGAGCGGAGGCCCTATGTCCATCTGCTACCTTAATACTAAATCTATAAACATATGGACATAGATCTATTTCCCCATGCCCCTTTGTAAATATATGTACATGCCTTTATTTAGACGTCTATAACTGACCCTTGCTTCCCAGCTCACTCTTCTATACTCTTTGATTTTCCTCTTGTGCCCACTGACATGCTCAGTCTTCCTTTGGGTTTCAGTAATTCCTCTTGGTTACATTACCTTTGATCACGCCCTACCAGGCCTCCTACATCCCCCTCACTACCGTTTTCCATCACTTGTTGTACCCTCGTCTCTGGGTTTCTTTACACCACTTCCTTTCCCCCCACCGTGCTCACTCCCATGCCCAATGGAAAGGGCCGGTCACATGTTTACTCCTCCAGATTGTTCATCCAGCCTCTCTTAATTAGACAGACCTGTAAAGGTAATAACATGCACAAAACAAGACTGAGCTAAACCAAGCAGCAAAAAGAAAAAAAACAAACAAAAATGAAAACAAAACCCAACCCAAATCCAATGACACTAAAAGAAAACAACACTAACCAGAAAGAAAAGTACAAGGACTGTGTGGTGAACTTTAGGAGTGTTTTCCAGTCCAGTCTGTGGGGGCACCGAACCCTGACCACAAAGTCCACCTTTGGCATTCCCCGGGGACTTTGATGCTCCGTTTTCTTACTCTTCCGCTGCACTCTCTTAGTGTCATGCATCGAAGTGGCAGGATCAGTTCGGGCGCAGTTCCCACACTGTGTGTCCAGTGTTGTCCCCTCTAAGGCTATGGGTCTTTGAGGGACGTTTCTCATCGTGGGGCTGCCCATGTGGTCTTCTCTGTGGATTGGCTTCTCTGATTGGGAACATCATCCTCAAGGTGTATTGGGCCAGGGTGTGCTCCATTCTCCCCTCCTCCCCCTTGTTCTGCCCTGTGTTCTCTGATCAGATATGTCCCTCTCCGCGAGCTGCAGATCCGGTGCCATCCTGTGAAATACAACCTTTTGGGGCTGCAAGGATGTGGGGGTGGGGGGGTGGGTATCAGCTCAGATCTTTTGAGAGTCCAGGAGATATTGACTGCTCGATGGGCACAGTTCTGTGGGGCACCGTGCTCTTGGTCCAGACGCTGGTTGTGAATATGACTTTGTTGTTAACCAGTTGTGTGTCTCTGGGTCAACTCCCGTGTGTTTTTGAGTGAGTTTTCTAATCTGCAAAGTAAATGTACAGGATTATCCAGACTCCCATGTCAGCAAGTTATCCAGAGGGGTTAATCAGAGACTGTTTCATATAGTGTGTACCTGCGCGCCGCATTCTAGACCTGCGATGGCAATTATGAGCTCAGGATAGAGATGGTGTCCAGCAGGTAACATACGTGGCTCCATATTGAAACAGGAAGCCCACTGTGGAGATTTGGTCCTTCCGTTGATGGCCACCGGCCACCTAGTCTTCTCCTGCTTTAACTGCTTCACTGGCTCAGCAGCTGAGCCAGAAGCCAGTGATATCATAACCAGGTGGCTAACTGGGCCAAAGGGCTGATAGATATTTGTTATTTTGTTGTCTTGGGAAACCCACCTACCCTCCATGCAAACCTTCTGGTGTGAGTTATCTGTGGAAGGAATCATAGGCTCACAGTAATTCACATCTTTCTTCTTGAAAATGTGCCCATATTCCTTTCTGAACCTGACAAGGTGGCCCCTGTGTCCACCAAGAAATTTACTGCCTGGCCTCCTACTTGGAGAGTTAGCCTGGGCTTTTGGCGGCGAAGTGAAACAGAGCCCTGACCCCTTCATTGAGCTTCTTCAAGCATTATTGTCTCTTGCTTGGGTCTTTCTACGTGCAGATGAGGCCCATCCACTCTAGTGGAGGGTCGTGCACCTCTCCTGGGGTTTTCAAGGCACTGATTTTTCCAGTGTCCTTCTTTCCTGCAGTAGGCACATTGGTCCTTCTCCATGGCTTGGCGGTGCCCACAGGTTAGTCTCTCCGTGAGTGGGCCATGCTCTCCTTTTCCTGAGTCTCTGGGGTATCTCATGGCAATTACGATTATTTTAGCTAGCTTCTTTGTCTCTGTCGTGCTAGGGTCATCTCTGTTGTTATACACTCAATGAGCCACTTGTACCAAATCGCTAAGATTTTTCCCTTCAAACCCTTCCCACTTCTTTGTCATGTCTGAGGCAGACTGACTGAGTAATAAAGGCAATACTTATTGCCCTCCTGTTTTCAGTGCCTCCGGGCCGTTAGGGGTATAAAGCCCGTAGGCTTCCCTCAGCCACTCTAGAAAGGCAGGCGGATATTCTCTTATAGGAACCTGAAAATTCTCACTGACCTTAGATAAATTCATAGGTTTCCTAGCTCTTCTGCAGAGGGTCATGTAAGAGCAATGGTTGATACCTGGTAAAGTCCTCTGGGCCTTGCTAGGAATTGAGATCCCACATTGTTGGTGTAGTGGCCAAAAGAGTTTCTCTCAAGTGGGGAGTGCCCGCTCGCTGACCATCAGGTTCACTGACTGCTTACTGGGCCTCTGTCTGGAAGGGCTACCCTCCTCCATTGTGAACAGCACCTGGAGAAGTTGTTGGCAAGCATTCCAGGTGGGCTGATGAGTATGGAAGTCATACCAGTACTAGTGTGTGTGGGGGGCTGCTTGTTAGGGGTGGGGGTGAGTTTGGGGGGTCGGTGGGGGAGGGAGTGACTCAATAAGGGCCTGTTAGAAGTTGTCTATTTCTGGACCCTAGAAACCTTATAGGGCGGGGGTTGAAAGAAAGGGTTTGAAGCCAGCTCTCCCACTCCCAGAGTTCTCCTGCAAAATGGGATAAAGCCGATTAGGGGAGAGTGATGGGGTGGGAGTGGAGGGGAGGGGTGGGGGAGGGTGATGGGGAGGGATGGCCTCCACCTATGTGGTTTTGGGAACTTGGACCGTTTGTTTTTCCGGTCCTTCCATGTTTCCTGAAACCTTGGAAACAAGGGCCCTTTCTTTGCGGGAGGGAGTAAGTCTTTTATATTTGCAGGCTTCTTAGTGGCAATGTCAGCCCACACTTGAAGTAACGGGATCAGATCGGGATATCCTGGTTCCCTTTAACCATAACTATGAACTCTTAGTAATAGGGGGTGGGAAAACTAGTCTTGCGTGGGTCAATCAGGGACTCCTTCTTCCCCATCACTTTTAAACAAATTGTAGAGTCTCCAAGCTTTTGGGTTGAAACCACATCCTCTTGGTGAATGCCGAGAGCAGGGGTCCTCAAACTACAACCTGTGGGCCACATGCAGACAGCCGAGGACGTTGATCCTTTCTGCCGGGTGTATGTGCCCCATTTATTTTTTTTTTTGAACTTCAAATCAAGATGTGCAGTGTGCACATGAATTTGTTCGTAATATTTGTTTTTTTAAACTATAGTCTTTCCTTCAAAAGGCCTGAGGGATAGTGAACTGGCCCCCTGGGTAAACAGTTTAAGGACCCCTGCCCTAAGGTATCCTGGACTTAGGGGTTATTAATCTCCCAGCCCTGAAACATCCCTGAACATTCTACCCGTTTTAGGAGGCACCATGGGAATTTGGACCCCGGGTAATTTACAAGCCTTTACTCCAATTGTACCCAAGAAAATTCAAAATGGCTTAGGCAGTTACTCTATTTTGGTCACATTTGACTCGTCCTGCACTAGCCCATTATTTCCATTTAACTCTATAACGCGAAGCATGATGTTTTCATAACATTAAAAAATGTATATATTAATACATATATATATATATTTATAACTATGAAAGTCCACAACAAAAAGAAAATTTTTTCCCAAAATTAAAATTGAAGCGTTATAGGGTTAAAAAGAAGGATGGGTCTTATTAGCGGGTCCAAGACCTTAGCATCATAAATGAATCAGTGATCCGACTGCACCTAGTAGTGCCCAAACCTGTGCCCTCCTAGGGGAAAGTGTGAATGCTTTTATCCCTCTTCCTGTACTTCCAATGAACAAACACACATGTCTGGTAATCCTAAGATTATTTTTGTTTCCTGTGACACTCACCTAATTTCAAGGCCACTGCCACCTCACAAGCTTAGCCTTGTCGTAGTCAAACTGTTCACCTTTTAGACCGTTTGTTTTTCTCAGAAGTTATCGGGTGATTAAAGCTTCTGAACCAAGTGTGCCAGGTCCACGACTACCATCTCCTGGACCACCTCAACCTTATCCATCCTGGATAAAGTTGCCCTCAATGGACAACCCCTCCCAGCAGTGTAGGAAGGGTATGGACCCAAAGCCCAACCTCGCCCCTTTTGCCAGCAGGAAGCAGCTAGAGATGTCGTCGCCCAGTACCCCAAAGATTTGGGTCCATATCTCTTCAGGGGGGCAAATGTTTGGTAGCTATGCTAGGGACTGGGGCATCCGTTATGCATGCCCATAGGGCCAAGATAAGAGCCCAGTTAGGAGAGGCACCCTGTGCATGCTCAGAGGTCCAGATTTCTGGCCATGAAGGGGAGGTCACCTGGGTGGTTCCTGTACCTGGATTGACCAATCTAGGCCATGTAAATTCAATTCAGCCACTGGGGTCGGCCAGACTTGCCCACCACGCCTCCCTAACGCTCATAAAACTCTCTTGGGTGCAGACCAGGCTTCTGCATGATTTCTCTCTCACTCAGGAAGGCTCTTTGGAGGCAGCTGTGCTGCACATGAGTGGCTGGTGGATACTGTTCAGATGCATGGCTTTCTGCTTGCAAGGGTTTTTGTCTCAGCTGACTGTAAGGGAGGAGGTAGTACGTCTGGATCACAGAGTATCCATGTCCACAAACGAGGCTGCTCATTCCACAGTCCTGGAAGTGCTTTATGAAAACCCTCTGCTTTGCAATGTCACTCCTTGTAGATTAGAGTGGGAGGGGCTGGGACCAAGGTATGCTGCCTCTTACTCCCAGTTGCAGGTTTCTGGATGCTGATTGTAGCTCTTACAGCATCAGTTAGTGGGCTTGTTGTCTGCCTCAGGCTTTCTTTGTTCACGGAGATCCTCCAGCTAGTTGGTGGTGTGTGCGCATGAGCAGAGGCTTCCTGCCAATCCCCCATGAGTAGTAGAGCTCCCATGGTGTGGACTCCATGAAAGCCTTGCCCCAGGCAGCATGCTTACAAAGGAGGGTGGGCCCTGCAGGACAGAGGACCATTCCCCCTGTGGAATGGCCTCAGAGATCCACCTCCCTCTCTGGCCAGCTGCTGGGGCTGTGGGTCCTAAGCATCATGGCTGACTCAGTAATAGACACAGGGTGAGGCGACTCCAGTAGCTGTTTTGACTGGTCTAATCCAGCCTGAGATCATCCTTGCATGAGCCCTCTGCCAAGATTATTTTTGTTTCTTTTATGATCTTTTCATTAGTGGCTCCTACAACACTAACCACAATCCATAAATACATCATCTGTTTGAAGCCCATCTGTACATTAATTGCCCTCCTTATTCACAAAATATCCACTCTCCACCCAAGCCCCTGGCCTCAGCTCCTCATTTTTCCCCCCTCAATGCCCGCCACCCATCCCTCATCAATCCTTGGAAATGTACTAATTCTTTTGTCATATTTTCACCCACCTTTCTTTTGAGGTCAATGAAGATCCTTGTAATCGGTTCCCACTTTCCATCCTGCCCTTCCTCCACCCTCCCAGTATCTCCACTCATAACACTGGTAAAGGGCCCATCCACTCTGGATTCCCCGTGTTTGAAATTCCTATCGGTACTAGAATACCTTCTCTAGTTTGGCCAGATTAGTATGGTAGAACTGGGATCATGATAGTGGGGCAAGAGAAAGCATTAAGAACTAGAGGAAAGTTGTGTTTCATCTTTGCTGTCTCATACCCTGTATTCTTTAATCTCCACTCTGAGATCCTTCTGTAAGGGGATGTCCAGTGCACTGCAAATAGGTTTTGGGTCTATACCCGGCAGTCCCCTCTCATTCTCCATGATAAGATTTTTTTGTTCTCATGATGCCTGTTGCCTTATCCCTTTAAAACTTTGTGATCACACAGGCTGGTATGCTTTCTCCATGTGGGCTCTGTTGCTTCAGAGCCAGATGGCTGTTTCTTTACCCTCAGGCCTTTAAGACCCCACACGCTATATCTTTAGGTAGCTGGACACCATCGGCTTTCTTCACCACATTTGCTTATGCAGCCGCTTTGTGGTCAGTGATTGTGTAGGGAAGGTGAGCATCTTAGAATGCCAATTTAATAGAACAGTGTTATTGCAATGAGGGAGTCCTTGAGCGGAGGCCCTATGTCCATCTGCTACCTTAATACTAAATCTATAAACATATGGACATAGATCTATTTCCCCATGCCCCTTTGTAAATATATGTACATGCCTTTATTTAGACGTCTATAACTGGCCCTTGCTTCCCAGCTCACTCTTCTATACTCTTTGATTTTCCTCTTGTGCCCACTGACATGCTCAGTCTTCCTTTGGGTTTCAGTAATTCCTCTTGGTTACATTACCTTTGATCACGCCCTACCAGGCCTCCTACATCCCCCTCACTACCGTTTTCCATCACTTGTTGTACCCTTGTCTCTGGGTTTCTTTACACCACTTCCTTTCCCCCCACCGTGCTCACTCCCATGCCCAATGGAAAGGGCCGGTCACATGTTTACTCCTCCAGATTGTTCATCCAGCCTCTCTTAATTAGACAGACCTGTAAAGGTAATAACATGCACAAAACAAGACTGAGCTAAACCAAGCAGCAAAAAGAAAAAAAAACAAACAAAAATGAAAACAAAACCCAACCCAAATCCAATGACACTAAAAGAAAACAACACTAACCAGAAAGAAAAGTACAAGGACTGTGTGGTGAACTTTAGGAGTGTTTTCCAGTCCAGTCTGTGGGGGCACCGAACCCTGACCACAAAGTCCACCTTTGGCATTCCCCGGGGACTTTGATGTTCCGTTTTCTTACTCTTCCGCTGCACTCTCTTAGTGTCATGCATCGAAGTGGCAGGATCAGTTCGGGCGCAGTTCCCACACTGTGTGTCCAGTGTTGTCCCCTCTAAGGCTATGGGTCTTTGAGGGACGTTTCTCATCGTGGGGCTGCCCATGTGGTCTTCTCTGTGGATTGGCTTCTCTGATTGGGAACATCATCCTCAAGGTGTATTGGGCCAGGGTGTGCTCCATTCTCCCCTCCTCCCCCTTGTTCTGCCCTGTGTTCTCTGATCAGATATGTCCCTCTCCGCGAGCTGCAGATCCGGTGCCATCCTGTGAAATACAATCTTTTGGGGCTGCAAGGATGTGGGGTGGGTGGGTATCAGCTCAGATCTATTGAGAGTCCAGGAGATATTGACTGCTCGATGGGCACAGTTCTGTGGGGCACCGTGCTCTTGGTCCAGACGCTGGTTGTGAATATGACTTTGTTGTTAACCAGTTGTGTGTCTCTGGGTCAACTCCCGTGTGTTTTTGAGTGAGTTTTCTAATCTGCAAAGTAAATGTACAGGATTATCCAGACTCCCATGTCAGCAAGTTATCGAGAGGGGTTAATCAGAGACTGTTTCATATAGTGTGTACCTGCGCGCCGCATTCTAGACCTGCGATGGCAATTATGAGCTCAGGATAGAGATGGTGTCCAGCAGGTAACATACGTGGCTCCACATTGAAACAGGAAGCCCACTGTGGAGATTTGGTCCTTCCGTTGATGGCCACTGGCCACCTAGTCTTCTCCTGCTATAACTGCTTCACTGGCTCAGCAGCTGAGCCAGAAGCCAGTGATATCATAACCAGGTGGCTAACTGGGCCAAAGGGCTGATAGATATTTGTTATTTTGTTGTCTTGGGAAACCCACCTACCCTCCATGCAAACCTTCTGGTGTGAGTTATCTGTGGACGGAATCATAGGCTCACAGTAATTCACATCTTTCTTCTTGAAAATGTGCCCATATTCCTTTCTGAACCTGACAAGGTGGCCCCTGTGTCCACCAAGAAATTTACTGCCTGGCCTCCTACTTGGAGAGTTAGCCTGGGCTTTTGGCGGCGAAGTGAAACAGAGCCCTGACCCCTTCATTGAGCTTCTTCAAGCATTATTGTCTCTTGCTTGGGTCTTTCTACGTGCAGATGAGGCCCATCCACTCTAGTGGAGGGTCGTGCACCTCTCCTGGGGTTTTCAAGGCACTGATTTTTCCAGTGTCCTTCTTTCCTGCAGTAGGCACATTGGTCCTTCCCCATGGCTTGGCGGTGCCCACAGGTTAGTCTCTCCGTGAGTGGGCCATGCTCTCCTTTTCCTGAGTCTCTGGGGTATCTCATGGCAATTACAATTATTTTAGCTAGCTTCTTTGTCTCTGTCGTGCTAGGGTCATCTCTGTTGTTATACACTCAATGAGCCACTTGTACAAAATCGCTAAGATTTTTCCCTTCAAACCCTTCCCACTTCTTTGTCATGTCTGAGGCAGACTGACTGAGTAATAAAGGCAATACTTATTGCCCTCCTGTTTTCAGTGCCTCCGTGCCGTTAGGGGTATAAAGCCCGTAGGCTTCCCTCAGCCACTCTAGAAAGGCAGGCGGATATTCTCTTATAGGAACCTGAAAATTCTCACTGACCTTAGATAAATTCATAGGTTTCCTAGCTCTTCTGCAGAAGGTCATGTAAGAGCAATGGTTGATACCTGGTAAAGTCCTCTGGGCCTTGCTAGGAATTGAGATCCCACATTGTTGGTGTAGTGGCCAAAAGAGTTTCTCTCAAGTGGGGAGTGCCTACTCGCTGACCATCAGGTTCACTGATTGCTTACTGGGCCTCTGTCTGGAAGGGCTACCCTCCTCCGTTGTGAACAGCACCTGGAGAAGTTGTTGGCAAGCATTCCAGGTGGGCTGATGAGTATGGAAGTCATACCAGTACTAGTGTGTGTGGGGGGCTGCTTGTTAGGGGTGGGGGTGAGTTTGGGGGGGCGGTGGGGGAGGGAGTGACTCAATAAGGGCCTGTTAGAAGTTTTCTATTTCTGGACCCTAGAAACCTTATAGGGCGGGGGTTGAAAGAAAGGGTTTGAAGCCAGCTCTCCCACTCCCAGAGTTCTCCTGCAAAATGGGATAAAGACGATTAGGGGAGAGTGATGGGGAGGGGAGGGGAGGGGAGGGGTGGGGGAGTGATGGGGGAGGGGAGGGGTGAGGGAGGGGAGGGGTGGGGGAGGGTGATGGGGAGGGATGGCCTCCACCTATGTGGTTTTGGGAACTTGGACCGTTTGTTTTTCCGGTCCTTCCATGTTTCCTGAAACCTTGGAAACAAGGGCCCTTTCTTTGCGGGAGGGAGTAAGTCTTTTATATTTGCAGGCTTCTTAGTGGCAATGTCAGCCCACACTTGAAGTAACGGGATCAGATCGGGATATCCTGGTTCCCTTTAACCATAACTATGAACTCTTAGTAATAGGGGGTGGGAAAACTAGTCTTGCGTGGGTCAATCAGGGACTCCTTCTGCCCCATCACTTTTAAACAAATTGTAGAGTCTCCAAGCTTTTGGGTTGAAACCACATCCTCTTGGTGAATGCCGAGAGCAGGGGTCCTCAAACTACAACCTGTGGGCCACATGCAGACAGCCGAGGACGTTGATCCTTTCTGCCGGGTGTATGTGCCCCATTTATTTTTTTTTTTGAACTTCAAATCAAGATGTGCAGTGTGCACATGAATTTGTTCGTAATATTTGTTTTTTTAAACTATAGTCTTTCCTTCAAAAGGCCTGAGGGATAGTGAACTGGCCCCCTGGGTAAACAGTTTAAGGACCCCTGCCCTAAGGTATCCTGGACTTAGGGGTTATTAATCTCCCAGCCCTGAAACATCCCTGAACATTCTACCCGTTGTAGGAGGCACCATGGGAATTTGGACCCCGGGTAATTTACAAGCCTTTACTCCAATTGAACCCAAGAAAATTCAAAATGGCTTAGGCAGTTACTCTATTTTGGTCACATTTGACTCGTCCTGCACTAGCCCATTATTTCCATTTAACTCTATAACGCGAAGCATGATGTTTTCATAACATTAAAAAATGTATATATTAATACATATATATATATATATATATATATATTTATAACTATGAAAGTCCACAACAAAAAGAAAATTTTTTCCCAAAATTAAAATTGAAGCGTTATAGGGTTAAAAAGAAGGATGGGTCTTATTAGCGGGTCCAAGACCTTAGCATCATAAATGAATCAGTGATCCGACTGCACCTAGTAGTGCCCAAACCTGTGCCCTCCTAGGGGAAAGTGTGAATGCTTTTATCCCTCTTCCTGTACTTCCAATGAACAAACACACATGTCTGGTAATCCTAAGATTATTTTTGTTTCCTGTGACACTCACCTAATTTCAAGGCCACTGCCACCTCACAAGCTTAGCCTTGTCGTAGTCAAACTGTTCACCTTTTAGACCGTTTGTTTTTCTCAGAAGTTATCGGGTGATTAAAGCTTCTGAACCAAGTGTGCCAGGTCCACGACTACCATCTCCTGGACCACCTCAACCTTATCCATCCTGGATAAAGTTGCCCTCAATGGACAACCCCTCCCAGCAGTGTAGGAAGGGTATGGACCCAAAGCCCAACCTCGCCCCTTTTGCCAGCAGGAAGCAGCTAGAGATGTCGTCGCCCAGTACCCCAAAGATTTGGGTCCATATCTCTTCAGGGG
Organism: Tenrec ecaudatus; assembly: GCF_050624435.1. Lineage (NCBI taxonomy): Eukaryota > Metazoa > Chordata > Mammalia > Afrosoricida > Tenrecidae > Tenrec > Tenrec ecaudatus. The sequence continues at coordinate 26,241 of NW_027458046.1, forward strand.
GGCAAATGTTTGGTAGCTATGCTAGGGACTGGGGCATCCGTTATGCATGCCCATAGGGCCAAGATAAGAGCCCAGTTAGGAGAGGCAACCTGTGCATGCTCAGAGGTCCAGATTTCTGGCCATGAAGGGGAGGTCACCTGGGTGGTTCCTGTACCTGGATTGACCAATCTAGGCCATGTAAATTCAATTCAGCCACTGGGGTCGGACAGACTTGCCCACCACGCCTCCCTAACGCTCATAAAACTCTCTTGGGTGCAGACCAGGCTTCTGCATGATTTCTCTCTCACTCAGGAAGGCTCTTTGGAGGCAGCTGTGCTGCACATGAGTGGCTGGTGGATACTGTTCAGATGCATGGCTTTCTGCTTGCAAGGGTTTTTGTCTCAGCTGACTGTAAGGGAGGAGGTAGTACGTCTGGATCACAGAGTATCCATGTCCACAAACGAGGCTGCTCATTCCACAGTCCTGGAAGTGCTTTATGAAAACCCTCTGCTTTGCAATGTCACTCCTTGTAGATTAGAGTGGGAGGGGCTGGGACCAAGGTATGCTGCCTCTTACTCCCAGTTGCAGGTTTCTGGATGCTGATTGTATCTCTTACAGCATCAGTTAGTGGGCTTGTTGTCTGCCTCAGGCTTTGTTCACGGAGATCCTCCAGCTAGTTGGTGGTGTGTGCGCATGAGCAGAGGCTTCCTGCCAATCCCCCATGAGTAGTAGAGCTCCCATGGTGTGGACTCCATGAAAGCCTTGCCCCAGGCAGCATGCTTACAAAGGAGGGTGGGCCCTGCAGGACAGAGGACCATTCCCCCTGTGGAATGGCCTCAGAGATCCACCTCCCTCTCTGGCCAGCTGCTGGGGCTGTGGGTCCTAAGCATCATGGCTGACTCAGTAATAGACACAGGGTGAGGCGACTCCAGTAGCTGTTTTGACTGGTCTAATCCAGCCTGAGATCATCCTTGCATGAGCCCTCTGCCAAGATTATTTTTGCTTCTTTTATGATCTTTTCATTAGTGGCTCCTACAACACTAACCACAATCCATAAATACATCATCTGTTTGAAGCCCATCTGTACATTAATTGCCCTCCTTATTCACAAAATATCCACTCTCCACCCAAGCCCCTGGCCTCAGCTCCTCATTTTTCCCCCCTCAATGCCCGCCACCCATCCCTCATCAATTCTTTTGTCATATTTTCACCCACCTTTCTTTTGAGGTCAATGAAGATCCTTGTAATCGGTTCCCACTTTCCATCCTGCCCTTCCTCCACCCTCCCAGCATCTCCACTCATAACACTGGTAAAGGGCCCATCCACTCTGGATTCCCCGTGTTTGAAATTCCTATCGGTACTAGAATACCTTCTCTAGTTTGGCCAGATTAGTATGGTAGAACTGGGATCATGATAGTGGGGCAAGAGAAAGCATTAAGAACTAGAGGAAAGTTGTGTTTCATCTTTGCTGTCTCATACCCTGTATTCTTTAATCTCCACTCTGAGATCCTTCTGTAAGGGGATGTCCAGTGCACTGCAAATAGGTTTTGGGTCTATACCCGGCAGTCCCCTCTCATTCTCCATGATAAGATTTTTTTGTTCTCATGATGCCTGTTGCCTTATCCCTTTAAAACTTTGTGATCACACAGGCTGGTATGCTTTCTCCATGTGGGCTCTGTTGCTTCAGAGCCAGATGGCTGTTTCTTTACCCTCAGGCCTTTAAGACCCCACACGCTATATCTTTAGGTAGCTGGACACCATCGGCTTTCTTCACCACATTTGCTTATGCAGCCGCTTTGTGGTCAGTGATTGTGTAGGGAAGGTGAGCATCTTAGAATGCCAATTTAATAGAACAGTGTTATTGCAATGAGGGAGTCCTTGAGCGGAGGCCCTATGTCCATCTGCTACCTTAATACTAAATCTATAAACATATGGACATAGATCTATTTCCCCATGCCCCTTTGTAAATATATGTACATGCCTTTATTTAGACGTCTATAACTGGCCCTTGCTTCCCAGCTCACTCTTCTATACTCTTTGATTTTCCTCTTGTGCCCACTGACATGCTCAGTCTTCCTTTGGGTTTCAGTAATTCCTCTTGGTTACATTACCTTTGATCACGCCCTACCAGGCCTCCTACATCCCCCTCACTACCGTTTTCCATCACTTGTTGTACCCTTGTCTCTGGGTTTCTTTACACCACTTCCTTTCCCCCCACCGTGCTCACTCCCATGCCCAATGGAAAGGGCCGGTCACATGTTTACTCCTCCAGATTGTTCATCCAGCCTCTCTTAATTAGACAGACCTGTAAAGGTAATAACATGCACAAAACAAGACTGAGCTAAACCAAGCAGCAAAAAGAAAAAAAAACAAACAAAAATGAAAACAAAACCCAACCCAAATCCAATGACACTAAAAGAAAACAACACTAACCAGAAAGAAAAGTACAAGGACTGTGTGGTGAACTTTAGGAGTGTTTTCCAGTCCAGTCTGTGGGGGCACCGAACCCTGACCACAAAGTCCACCTTTGGCATTCCCCGGGGACTTTGATGCTCCGTTTTCTTACTCTTCCGCTGCACTCTCTTAGTGTCATGCATCGAAGTGGCAGGATCAGTTCGGGCGCAGTTCCCACACTGTGTGTCCAGTGTTGTCCCCTCTAAGGCTATGGGTCTTTGAGGGACGTTTCTCATCGTGGGGCTGCCCATGTGGTCTTCTCTGTGGATTGGCTTCTCTGATTGGGAACATCATCCTCAAGGTGTATTGGGCCAGGGTGTGCTCCATTCTCCCCTCCTCCCCCTTGTTCTGCCCTGTGTTCTCTGATCAGATATGTCCCTCCCCGCGAGCTGCAGATCCGGTGCCATCCTGTGAAATACAATCTTTTGGGGCTCCAAGGATGTGGGGGTGGGGGGGTGGGTATCATCTCAGATCTTTTGAGAGTCCAGGAGATATTGACTGCTCGATGGGCACAGTTCTGTGGGGCACCGTGCTCTTGGTCCAGACGCTGGTTGTGAATATGACTTTGTTGTTAACCAGTTGTGTGTCTCTGGGTCAACTCCCGTGTGTTTTTGAGTGAGTTTTCTAATCTGAAAAGTAAATGTACAGGATTATCCAGACTCCCATGTCAGCAAGTTTTCGAGAGGGGTTAATCAGAGACTGTTTCATATAGTGTGTACCTGCGCGCCGCATTCTAGACCTGCGATGGCAATTATGAGCTCAGGATAGAGATGGTGTCCAGCAGGTAACATACGTGGCTCCATATTGAAACAGAAAGCCCACTGTGGAGATTTGGTCCTTCCGTTGATGGCCACCGGCCACCTAGTCTTCTCCTGCTATAACTGCTTCACTGGCTCAGCAGCTGAGCCAGAAGCCAGTGATATCATAACCAGGTGGCTAACTGGGCCAAAGGGCTGATAGATATTTGTTATTTTGTTGTCTTGGGAAACCCACCTACCCTCCATGCAAACCTTCTGGTGTGAGTTATCTGTGGAAGGAATCATAGGCTCACAGTAATTCACATCTTTCTTCTTGAAAATGTGCCCATATTCCTTTCTGAACCTGACAAGGTGGCCCCTGTGTCCACCAAGAAATTTACTGCCTGGCCTCCTACTTGGAGAGTTAGCCTGGGCTTTTGGCGGCGAAGTGAAACAGAGCCCTGACCCCTTCATTGAGCTTCTTCAAGCATTATTGTCTCTTGCTTGGGTCTTTCTACGTGCAGATGAGGCCCATCCACTCTAGTGGAGGGTCGTGCACCTCTCCTGGGGTTTTCAAGGCACTGATTTTTCCAGTGTCCTTCTTTCCTGCAGTAGGCACATTGGTCCTTCCCCATGGCTTGGCGGTGCCCACAGGTTAGTCTCTCCGTGAGTGGGCCATGCTCTCCTTTTCCTGAGTCTCTGGGGTATCTCATGGCAATTACGATTATTTTAGCTAGCTTCTTTGTCTCTGTCGTGCTAGGGTCATCTCTGTTGTTATACACTCAATGAGCCACTTGTACCAAATCGCTAAGATTTTTCCCTTCAAACCCTTCCCACTTCTTTGTCATGTCTGAGGCAGACTGACTGAGTAATAAAGGCAATACTTATTGCCCTCCTTTTTTCAGTGCCTCCGGGCCGTTAGGGGTATAAAGCCCGTAGGCTTCCCTCAGCCACTCTAGAAAGGCAGGCGGATATTCTCTTATAGGAACCTGAAAATTCTCACTGACCTTAGATAAATTCATAGGTTTCCTAGCTCTTCTGCAGAGGGTCATGTAAGAGCAATGGTTGATACCTGGTAAAGTCCTCTGGGCCTTGCTAGGAATTGAGATCCCACATCGTTGGTGTAGTGGCCAAAAGAGTTTCTCTCAAGTGGGGAGTGCCCGCTCGCTGACCATCAGGTTCACTGACTGCTTACTGGGCCTCTGTCTGGAAGGGCTACCCTCCTCCGTTGTGAACAGCACCTGGAGAAGTTGTTGGCAAGCATTCCAGGTGGGCTGATGAGTATGGAAGTCATACCAGTACTAGTGTGTGTGGGGGGCTGCTTGTTAGGGGTGGGGGTGAGTTTGGGGGGCCGGTGGGGGAGGGAGTGACTCAATAAGGGCCTGTTAGAAGTTTTCTATTTCTGGACCCTAGAAACCTTATAGGGCGGGGGTTGAAAGAAAGGGTTTGAAGCCAGCTCTCCCACTCCCAGAGTTCTCCTGCAAAATGGGATAAAGCCGATTAGGGGAGAGTGATGGAGAGGGGAGGGGAGGGGAGGGTTGGGGGAGGGTTGGGGGAGGGGAGGGGTGAGGGAGGGGAGGGGTGGGGGAGGGTGATGGGGAGGGATGGCCTCCACCTATGTGGTTTTGGGAACTTGGACCGTTTGTTTTTCCGGTCCTTCCATGTTTCCTGAAACCTTGGAAACAAGGGCCCTTTCTTTGCGGGAGGGAGTAAGTCTTTTATATTTGCAGGCTTCTTAGTGGCAATGTCAGCCCACACTTGAAGTAACGGGATCAGATCGGGATATCCTGGTTCCCTTTAACCATAACTATGAACTCTTAGTAATAGGGGATGGGAAAACTAGTCTTATGTGGGTCAATCAGGGACTCCTTCTGCCCCATCACTTTTAAACAAATTGTAGAGTCTCCAAGCTTTTGGGTTGAAACCACATCCTCTTGGTGAATGCCGAGAGCAGGGGTCCTCAAACTACAACCTGTGGGCCACATGCAGACAGCCGAGGACGTTGATCCTTTCTGCCGGGTGTATGTGCCCCATTTATTTTTTTTTTGAACTTCAAATCAAGATGTGCAGTGTGCACATGAATTTGTTCGTAATATTTGTTTTTTAAAACTATAGTCTTTCCTTCAAAAGGCCTGAGGGATAGTGAACTGGCCCCCTGGGTAAACAGTTTAACGACCCCTGCCCTAAGGTATCCTGGACTTAGGGGTTATTAATCTCCCAGCCCTGAAACATGCCTGAACATTCTACCCGTTGTAGGAGGCACCATGGGAATTTGGACCCCGGGTAATTTACAAGCCTTTACTCCAATTGAACCCAAGAAAATTCAAAATGGCTTAGGCAGTTACTCTATTTTGGTCACTTTTGACTCGTCCTGCACTAGCCCATTATTTCCATTTAACTCTATAACGCGAAGCATGATGTTTTCATAACATTAAAAAATGTATATATTAATACATATATATATATATTTATAACTATGAAAGTCCACAACAAAAAGAAAATTTTTTCCCAAAATTAAAATTGAAGCGTTATAGGGTTAAAAAGAAGGATGGGTCTTATCAGCGGGTCCAAGACCTTAGCATCATAAATGAATCAGTGATCCGACTGCACCTAGTAGTGCCCAAACCTGTGCCCTCCTAGGGGAAAGTGTGAATGCTTTTATCCCTCTTCCTGTACTTCCAATGAACAAACACACATGTCTGGTAATCCTAAGATTATTTTTGTTTCCTGTGACACTCACCTAATTTCAAGGCCACTGCCACCTCACAAGCTTAGCCTTGTCGTAGTCAAACTGTTCACCTTTTAGACCGTTTGTTTTTCTCAGAAGTTATCGGGTGATTAAAGCTTCTGAACCAAGTGTGCCAGGTCCACGACTACCATCTCCTGGACCACCTCAACCTTATCCATCCTGGATAAAGTTGCCCTCAATGGACAACCCCTCCCAGCAGTGTAGGAAGGGTATGGACCCAAAGCCCAACCTCGCCCCTTTTGCCAGCAGGAAGCAGCTAGAGATGTCGTCGCCCAGTACCCCAAAGATTTGGGTCCATATCTCTTCAGGGGGGCAAATGTTTGGTAGCTATGCTAGGGACTGGGGCATCCGTTATGCATGCCCATAGGGCCAAGATAAGAGCCCAGTTAGGAGAGGCAACCTGTGCATGCTCAGAGGTCCAGATTTCTGGCCATGAAGGGGAGGTCACCTGGGTGGTTCCTGTACCTGGATTGACCAATCTAGGCCATGTAAATTCAATTCAGCCACTGGGGTCGGCCAGACTTGCCCACCACGCCTCCCTAACGCTCATAAAACTCTCTTGGGTGCAGACCAGGCTTCTGCATGATTTCTCTCTCACTCAGGAAGGCTCTTTGGAGGCAGCTGTGCTGCACATGAGTGGCTGGTGGATACTGTTCAGATGCATGGCTTTCTGCTTGCAAGGGTTTTTGTCTCAGCTGACTGTAAGGGAGGAGGTAGTACGTCTGGATCACAGAGTATCCATGTCCACAAACGAGGCTGCTCATTCCACAGTCCTGGAAGTGCTTTATGAAAACCCTCTGCTTTGCAATGTCACTCCTTGTAGATTAGAGTGGGAGGGGCTGGGACCAAGGTATGCTGCCTCTTACTCCCAGTTGCAGGTTTCTGGATGCTGATTGTATCTCTTACAGCATCAGTTAGTGGGCTTGTTGTCTGCCTCAGGCTTTGTTCACGGAGATCCTCCAGCTAGTTGGTGGTGTGTGCGCATGAGCAGAGGCTTCCTGCCAATCCCCCATGAGTAGTAGAGCTCCCATGGTGTGGACTCCATGAAAGCCTTGCCCCAGGCAGCATGCTTACAAAGGAGGGTGGGCCCTGCAGGACAGAGGACCATTCCCCCTGTGGAATGGCCTCAGAGATCCACCTCCCTCTCTGGCCAGCTGCTGGGGCTGTGGGTCCTAAGCATCATGGCTGACTCAGTAATAGACACAGGGTGAGGCGACTCCAGTAGCTGTTTTGACTGGTCTAATCCAGCCTGAGATCATCCTTGCATGAGCCCTCTGCCAAGATTATTTTTGCTTCTTTTATGATCTTTTCATTAGTGGCTCCTACAACACTAACCACAATCCATAAATACATCATCTGTTTGAAGCCCATCTGTACATTAATTGCCCTCCTTATTCACAAAATATCCACTCTCCACCCAAGCCCCTGGCCTCAGCTCCTCATTTTTCCCCCCTCAATGCCCGCCACCCATCCCTCATCAATTCTTTTGTCATATTTTCACCCACCTTTCTTTTGAGGTCAATGAAGATCCTTGTAATCGGTTCCCACTTTCCATCCTGCCCTTCCTCCACCCTCCCAGCATCTCCACTCATAACACTGGTAAAGGGCCCATCCACTCTGGATTCCCCGTGTTTGAAATTCCTATCGGTACTAGAATACCTTCTCTAGTTTGGCCAGATTAGTATGGTAGAACTGGGATCATGATAGTGGGGCAAGAGAAAGCATTAAGAACTAGAGGAAAGTTGTGTTTCATCTTTGCTGTCTCATACCCTGTATTCTTTAATCTCCACTCTGAGATCCTTCTGTAAGGGGATGTCCAGTGCACTGCAAATAGGTTTTGGGTCTATACCCGGCAGTCCCCTCTCATTCTCCATGATAAGATTTTTTTGTTCTCATGATGCCTGTTGCCTTATCCCTTTAAAACTTTGTGATCACACAGGCTGGTATGCTTTCTCCATGTGGGCTCTGTTGCTTCAGAGCCAGATGGCTGTTTCTTTACCCTCAGGCCTTTAAGACCGCACACGCTATATCTTTAGGTAGCTGGACACCATCGGCTTTCTTCACCACATTTGCTTATGCAGCCGCTTTGTGGTCAGTGATTGTGTAGGGAAGGTGAGCATCTTAGAATGCCAATTTAATAGAACAGTGTTATTGCAATGAGGGAGTCCTTGAGCGGAGGCCCTATGTCCATCTGCTACCTTAATACTAAATCTATAAACATATGGACATAGATCTATTTCCCATGCCCCTTTGTAAATATATGTACATGCCTTTATTTAGACGTCTATAACTGGCCCTTGCTTCCCAGCTCACTCTTCTATACTCTTTGATTTTCCTCTTGTGCCCACTGACATGCTCAGTCTTCCTTTGGGTTTCAGTAATTCCTCTTGGTTACATTACCTTTGATCACGCCCTACCAGGCCTCCTACATCCCCCTCACTACCGTTTTCCATCACTTGTTGTACCCTTGTCTCTGGGTTTCTTTACACCACTTCCTTTCCCCCCACCGTGCTCACTCCCATGCCCAATGGAAAGGGCCGGTCACATGTTTACTCCTCCAGATTGTTCATCCAGCCTCTCTTAATTAGACAGACCTGTAAAGGTAATAACATGCACAAAACAAGACTGAGCTAAACCAAGCAGCAAAAAGAAAAAAAAACAAACAAAAATGAAAACAAAACCCAACCCAAATCCAATGACACTAAAAGAAAACAACACTAACCAGAAAGAAAAGTACAAGGACTGTGTTGTGAACTTTAGGAGTGTTTTCCAGTCCAGTCTGTGGGGGCACCGAACCCTGACCACAAAGTCCACCTTTGGCATTCCCCGGGGACTTTGATGCTCCGTTTTCTTACTCTTCCGCTGCACTCTCTTAGTGTCATGCATCGAAGTGGCAGGATCAGTTCGGGCGCAGTTCCCACACTGTGTGTCCAGTGTTGTCCCCTCTAAGGCTATGGGTCTTTGAGGGACGTTTCTCATCGTGGGGCTGCCCATGTGGTCTTCTCTGTGGATTGGCTTCTCTGATTGGGAACATCATCCTCAAGGTGTATTGGGCCAGGGTGTGCTCCATTCTCCCCTCCTCCCCCTTGTTCTGCCCTGTGTTCTCTGATCAGATATGTCCCTCCCCGCGAGCTGCAGATCCGGTGCCATCCTGTGAAATACAATCTTTTGGGGCTCCAAGGATGTGGGGGTGGGGGGGTGGGTATCATCTCAGATCTTTTGAGAGTCCAGGAGATATTGACTGCTCGATGGGCACAGTTCTGTGGGGCACCGTGCTCTTGGTCCAGACGCTGGTTGTGAATATGACTTTGTTGTTAACCAGTTGTGTGTCTCTGGGTCAACTCCCGTGTGTTTTTGAGTGAGTTTTCTAATCTGAAAAGTAAATGTACAGGATTATCCAGACTCCCATGTCAGCAAGTTTTCGAGAGGGGTTAATCAGAGACTGTTTCATATAGTGTGTACCTGCGCGCCGCATTCTAGACCTGCGATGGCAATTATGAGCTCAGGATAGAGATGGTGTCCAGCAGGTAACATACGTGGCTCCATATTGAAACAGAAAGCCCACTGTGGAGATTTGGTCCTTCCGTTGATGGCCACCGGCCACCTAGTCTTCTCCTGCTATAACTGCTTCACTGGCTCAGCAGCTGAGCCAGAAGCCAGTGATATCATAACCAGGTGGCTAACTGGGCCAAAGGGCTGATAGATATTTGTTATTTTGTTGTCTTGGGAAACCCACCTACCCTCCATGCAAACCTTCTGGTGTGAGTTATCTGTGGAAGGAATCATAGGCTCACAGTAATTCACATCTTTCTTCTTGAAAATGTGCCCATATTCCTTTCTGAACCTGACAAGGTGGCCCCTGTGTCCACCAAGAAATTTACTGCCTGGCCTCCTACTTGGAGAGTTAGCCTGGGCTTTTGGCGGCGAAGTGAAACAGAGCCCTGACCCCTTCATTGAGCTTCTTCAAGCATTATTGTCTCTTGCTTGGGTCTTTCTACGTGCAGATGAGGCCCATCCACTCTAGTGGAGGGTCGTGCACCTCTCCTGGGGTTTTCAAGGCACTGATTTTTCCAGTGTCCTTCTTTCCTGCAGTAGGCACATTGGTCCTTCCCCATGGCTTGGCGGTGCCCACAGGTTAGTCTCTCCGTGAGTGGGCCATGCTCTCCTTTTCCTGAGTCTCTGGGGTATCTCATGGCAATTACGATTATTTTAGCTAGCTTCTTTGTCTCTGTCGTGCTAGGGTCATCTCTGTTGTTATACACTCAATGAGCCACTTGTACCAAATCGCTAAGATTTTTCCCTTCAAACCCTTCCCACTTCTTTGTCATGTCTGAGGCAGACTGACTGAGTAATAAAGGCAATACTTATTGCCCTCCTTTTTTCAGTGCCTCCGGGCCGTTAGGGGTATAAAGCCCGTAGGCTTCCCTCAGCCACTCTAGAAAGGCAGGCGGATATTCTCTTATAGGAACCTGAAAATTCTCACTGACCTTAGATAAATTCATAGGTTTCCTAGCTCTTCTGCAGAGGGTCATGTAAGAGCAATGGTTGATACCTGGTAAAGTCCTCTGGGCCTTGCTAGGAATTGAGATCCCACATCGTTGGTGTAGTGGCCAAAAGAGTTTCTCTCAAGTGGGGAGTGCCCGCTCGCTGACCATCAGGTTCACTGACTGCTTACTGGGCCTCTGTCTGGAAGGGCTACCCTCCTCCGTTGTGAACAGCACCTGGAGAAGTTGTTGGCAAGCATTCCAGGTGGGCTGATGAGTATGGAAGTCATACCAGTACTAGTGTGTGTGGGGGGCTGCTTGTTAGGGGTTGGGGGTGAGTTTGGGGGGGCGGTGGGGGAGGGAGTGACTCAATAAGGGCCTGTTAGAAGTTTTCTATTTCTGGACCCTAGAAACCTTATAGGGCGGGGGTTGAAAGAAAGGGTTTGAAGCCAGCTCTCCCACTCCCAGAGTTCTCCTGCAAAATGGGATAAAGCCGATTAGGGGAGAGTGATGGGGAGGGGAGGGGAGGGAAGGGGTGGGGGAGGGTTGGGGGAGGGGAGGGGTGAGGGAGGGGAGGGGTGGGGGAGGGTGATGGGTAGGGATGGCCTCCACCTATGTGGTTTTGGGAACTTGGACCGTTTGTTTTTCCGGTCCTTCCATGTTTCCTGAAACCTTGGAAACAAGGGCCCTTTCTTTGCGGGAGGGAGTAAGTCTTTTATATTTGCAGGCTTCTTAGTGGCAATGTCAGCCCACACTTGAAGTAACGGGATCAGATCGGGATATCCTGGTTCCCTTTAACCATAACTATGAACTCTTAGTAATAGGGGGTGGGAAAACTAGTCTTGCGTGGGTCAATCAGGGACTCCTTCTGCCCCATCACTTTTAAACAAATTGTAGAGTCTCCAAGCTTTTGGGTTGAAACCACATCCTCTTGGTGAATGCCGAGAGCAGGGGTCCTCAAACTACAACCTGTGGGCCACATGCAGACAGCCGAGGACGTTGATCCTTTCTGCCGGGTGTATGTGCCCCATTTATTTTTTTTTTTGAACTTCAAATCAAGATGTGCAGTGTGCACATGAATTTGTTCATAATATTTGTTTTTTTAAACTATAGTCTTTCCTTCAAAAGGCCTGAGGGATAGTGAACTGGCCCCCTGGGTAAACAGTTTAACGACCCCTGCCCTAAGGTATCCTGGACTTAGGGGTTATTAATCTCCCAGCCCTGAAACATGCCTGAACATTCTACCCGTTGTAGGAGGCACCATGGGAATTTGGACCCCGGGTAATTTACAAGCCTTTACTCCAATTGAACCCAAGAAAATTCAAAATGGCTTAGGCAGTTACTCTATTTTGGTCACTTTTGACTCGTCCTGCACTAGCCCATTATTTCCATTTAACTCTATAACGCGAAGCATGATGTTTTCATAACATTAAAAAATGTATATATTAATACATATATATATATATTTATAACTATGAAAGTCCACAACAAAAAGAAAATTTTTTCCCAAAATTAAAATTGAAGCGTTATAGGGTTAAAAAGAAGGATGGGTCTTATCAGCGGGTCCAAGACCTTAGCATCATAAATGAATCAGTGATCCGACTGCACCTAGTAGTGCCCAAACCTGTGCCCTCCTAGGGGAAAGTGTGAATGCTTTTATCCCTCTTCCTGTACTTCCAATGAACAAACACACATGTCTGGTAATCCTAAGATTATTTTTGTTTCCTGTGACACTCACCTAATTTCAAGGCCACTGCCACCTCACAAGCTTAGCCTTGTCGTAGTCAAACTGTTCACCTTTTAGACCGTTTGTTTTTCTCAGAAGTTATCGGGTGATTAAAGCTTCTGAACCAAGTGTGCCAGGTCCACGACTACCATCTCCTGGACCACCTCAACCTTATCCATCCTGGATAAAGTTGCCCTCAATGGACAACCCCTCCCAGCAGTGTAGGAAGGGTATGGACCCAAAGCCCAACCTCGCCCCTTTTGCCAGCAGGAAGCAGCTAGAGATGTCGTCGCCCAGTACCCCAAAGATTTGGGTCCATATCTCTTCAGGGGGGCAAATGTTTGGTAGCTATGCTAGGGACTGGGGCATCCGTTATGCATGCCCATAGGGCCAAGATAAGAGCCCAGTTAGGAGAGGCAACCTGTGCATGCTCAGAGGTCCAGATTTCTGGCCATGAAGGGGAGGTCACCTGGGTGGTTCCTGTACCTGGATTGACCAATCTAGGCCATGTAAATTCAATTCAGCCACTGGGGTCGGCCAGACTTGCCCACCACGCCTCCCTAACGCTCATAAAACTCTCTTGGGTGCAGACCAGGCTTCTGCATGATTTCTCTCTCACTCAGGAAGGCTCTTTGGAGGCAGCTGTGCTGCACATGAGTGGCTGGTGGATACTGTTCAGATGCATGGCTTTCTGCTTGCAAGGGTTTTTGTCTCAGCTGACTGTAAGGGAGGAGGTAGTACGTCTGGATCACAGAGTATCCATGTCCACAAACGAGGCTGCTCATTCCACAGTCCTGGAAGTGCTTTATGAAAACCCTCTGCTTTGCAATGTCACTCCTTGTAGATTAGAGTGGGAGGGGCTGGGACCAAGGTATGCTGCCTCTTACTCCCAGTTGCAGGTTTCTGGATGCTGATTGTATCTCTTACAGCATCAGTTAGTGGGCTTGTTGTCTGCCTCAGGCTTTGTTCACGGAGATCCTCCAGCTAGTTGGTGGTGTGTGCGCATGAGCAGAGGCTTCCTGCCAATCCCCCATGAGTAGTAGAGCTCCCATGGTGTGGACTCCATGAAAGCCTTGCCCCAGGCAGCATGCTTACAAAGGAGGGTGGGCCCTGCAGGACAGAGGACCATTCCCCCTGTGGAATGGCCTCAGAGATCCACCTCCCTCTCTGGCCAGCTGCTGGGGCTGTGGGTCCTAAGCATCATGGCTGACTCAGTAATAGACACAGGGTGAGGCGACTCCAGTAGCTGTTTTGACTGGTCTAATCCAGCCTGAGATCATCCTTGCATGAGCCCTCTGCCAAGATTATTTTTGCTTCTTTTATGATCTTTTCATTAGTGGCTCCTACAACACTAACCACAATCCATAAATACATCATCTGTTTGAAGCCCATCTGTACATTAATTGCCCTCCTTATTCACAAAATATCCACTCTCCACCCAAGCCCCTGGCCTCAGCTCCTCATTTTTCCCCCCTCAATGCCCGCCACCCATCCCTCATCAATTCTTTTGTCATATTTTCACCCACCTTTCTTTTGAGGTCAATGAAGATCCTTGTAATCGGTTCCCACTTTCCATCCTGCCCTTCCTCCACCCTCCCAGCATCTCCACTCATAACACTGGTAAAGGGCCCATCCACTCTGGATTCCCCGTGTTTGAAATTCCTATCGGTACTAGAATACCTTCTCTAGTTTGGCCAGATTAGTATGGTAGAACTGGGATCATGATAGTGGGGCAAGAGAAAGCATTAAGAACTAGAGGAAAGTTGTGTTTCATCTTTGCTGTCTCATACCCTGTATTCTTTAATCTCCACTCTGAGATCCTTCTGTAAGGGGATGTCCAGTGCACTGCAAATAGGTTTTGGGTCTATACCCGGCAGTCCCCTCTCATTCTCCATGATAAGATTTTTTTGTTCTCATGATGCCTGTTGCCTTATCCCTTTAAAACTTTGTGATCACACAGGCTGGTATGCTTTCTCCATGTGGGCTCTGTTGCTTCAGAGCCAGATGGCTGTTTCTTTACCCTCAGGCCTTTAAGACCGCACACGCTATATCTTTAGGTAGCTGGACACCATCGGCTTTCTTCACCACATTTGCTTATGCAGCCGCTTTGTGGTCAGTGATTGTGTAGGGAAGGTGAGCATCTTAGAATGCCAATTTAATAGAACAGTGTTATTGCAATGAGGGAGTCCTTGAGCGGAGGCCCTATGTCCATCTGCTACCTTAATACTAAATCTATAAACATATGGACATAGATCTATTTCCCATGCCCCTTTGTAAATATATGTACATGCCTTTATTTAGACGTCTATAACTGGCCCTTGCTTCCCAGCTCACTCTTCTATACTCTTTGATTTTCCTCTTGTGCCCACTGACATGCTCAGTCTTCCTTTGGGTTTCAGTAATTCCTCTTGGTTACATTACCTTTGATCACGCCCTACCAGGCCTCCTACATCCCCCTCACTACCGTTTTCCATCACTTGTTGTACCCTTGTCTCTGGGTTTCTTTACACCACTTCCTTTCCCCCCACCGTGCTCACTCCCATGCCCAATGGAAAGGGCCGGTCACATGTTTACTCCTCCAGATTGTTCATCCAGCCTCTCTTAATTAGACAGACCTGTAAAGGTAATAACATGCACAAAACAAGACTGAGCTAAACCAAGCAGCAAAAAGAAAAAAAAACAAACAAAAATGAAAACAAAACCCAACCCAAATCCAATGACACTAAAAGAAAACAACACTAACCAGAAAGAAAAGTACAAGGACTGTGTGGTGAACTTTAGGAGTGTTTTCCAGTCCAGTCTGTGGGGGCACCGAACCCTGACCACAAAGTCCACCTTTGGCATTCCCCGGGGACTTTGATGCTCCGTTTTCTTACTCTTCCGCTGCACTCTCTTAGTGTCATGCATCGAAGTGGCAGGATCAGTTCGGGCGCAGTTCCCACACTGTGTGTCCAGTGTTGTCCCCTCTAAGGCTATGGGTCTTTGAGGGACGTTTCTCATCGTGGGGCTGCCCATGTGGTCTTCTCTGTGGATTGGCTTCTCTGATTGGGAACATCATCCTCAAGGTGTATTGGGCCAGGGTGTGCTCCATTCTCCCCTCCTCCCCCTTGTTCTGCCCTGTGTTCTCTGATCAGATATGTCCCTCCCCGCGAGCTGCAGATCCGGTGCCATCCTGTGAAATACAATCTTTTGGGGCTCCAAGGATGTGGGGGTGGGGGGGTGGGTATCATCTCAGATCTTTTGAGAGTCCAGGAGATATTGACTGCTCGATGGGCACAGTTCTGTGGGGCACCGTGCTCTTGGTCCAGACGCTGGTTGTGAATATGACTTTGTTGTTAACCAGTTGTGTGTCTCTGGGTCAACTCCCGTGTGTTTTTGAGTGAGTTTTCTAATCTGAAAAGTAAATGTACAGGATTATCCAGACTCCCATGTCAGCAAGTTTTCGAGAGGGGTTAATCAGAGACTGTTTCATATAGTGTGTACCTGCGCGCCGCATTCTAGACCTGCGATGGCAATTATGAGCTCAGGATAGAGATGGTGTCCAGCAGGTAACATACGTGGCTCCATATTGAAACAGAAAGCCCACTGTGGAGATTTGGTCCTTCCGTTGATGGCCACCGGCCACCTAGTCTTCTCCTGCTATAACTGCTTCACTGGCTCAGCAGCTGAGCCAGAAGCCAGTGATATCATAACCAGGTGGCTAACTGGGCCAAAGGGCTGATAGATATTTGTTATTTTGTTGTCTTGGGAAACCCACCTACCCTCCATGCAAACCTTCTGGTGTGAGTTATCTGTGGAAGGAATCATAGGCTCACAGTAATTCACATCTTTCTTCTTGAAAATGTGCCCATATTCCTTTCTGAACCTGACAAGGTGGCCCCTGTGTCCACCAAGAAATTTACTGCCTGGCCTCCTACTTGGAGAGTTAGCCTGGGCTTTTGGCGGCGAAGTGAAACAGAGCCCTGACCCCTTCATTGAGCTTCTTCAAGCATTATTGTCTCTTGCTTGGGTCTTTCTACGTGCAGATGAGGCCCATCCACTCTAGTGGAGGGTCGTGCACCTCTCCTGGGGTTTTCAAGGCACTGATTTTTCCAGTGTCCTTCTTTCCTGCAGTAGGCACATTGGTCCTTCCCCATGGCTTGGCGGTGCCCACAGGTTAGTCTCTCCGTGAGTGGGCCATGCTCTCCTTTTCCTGAGTCTCTGGGGTATCTCATGGCAATTACGATTATTTTAGCTAGCTTCTTTGTCTCTGTCGTGCTAGGGTCATCTCTGTTGTTATACACTCAATGAGCCACTTGTACCAAATCGCTAAGATTTTTCCCTTCAAACCCTTCCCACTTCTTTGTCATGTCTGAGGCAGACTGACTGAGTAATAAAGGCAATACTTATTGCCCTCCTTTTTTCAGTGCCTCCGGGCCGTTAGGGGTATAAAGCCCGTAGGCTTCCCTCAGCCACTCTAGAAAGGCAGGCGGATATTCTCTTATAGGAACCTGAAAATTCTCACTGACCTTAGATAAATTCATAGGTTTCCTAGCTCTTCTGCAGAGGGTCATGTAAGAGCAATGGTTGATACCTGGTAAAGTCCTCTGGGCCTTGCTAGGAATTGAGATCCCACATCGTTGGTGTAGTGGCCAAAAGAGTTTCTCTCAAGTGGGGAGTGCCCGCTCGCTGACCATCAGGTTCACTGACTGCTTACTGGGCCTCTGTCTGGAAGGGCTACCCTCCTCCGTTGTGAACAGCACCTGGAGAAGTTGTTGGCAAGCATTCCAGGTGGGCTGATGAGTATGGAAGTCATACCAGTACTAGTGTGTGTGGGGGGCTGCTTGTTAGGGGTTGGGGGTGAGTTTGGGGGGGCGGTGGGGGAGGGAGTGACTCAATAAGGGCCTGTTAGAAGTTTTCTATTTCTGGACCCTAGAAACCTTATAGGGCGGGGGTTGAAAGAAAGGGTTTGAAGCCAGCTCTCCCACTCCCAGAGTTCTCCTGCAAAATGGGATAAAGCCGATTAGGGGAGAGTGATGGGGAGGGGAGGGGAGGGAAGGGGTGGGGGAGGGTTGGGGGAGGGGAGGGGTGAGGGAGGGGAGGGGTGGGGGAGGGTGATGGGTAGGGATGGCCTCCACCTATGTGGTTTTGGGAACTTGGACCGTTTGTTTTTCCGGTCCTTCCATGTTTCCTGAAACCTTGGAAACAAGGGCCCTTTCTTTGCGGGAGGGAGTAAGTCTTTTATATTTGCAGGCTTCTTAGTGGCAATGTCAGCCCACACTTGAAGTAACGGGATCAGATCGGGATATCCTGGTTCCCTTTAACCATAACTATGAACTCTTAGTAATAGGGGGTGGGAAAACTAGTCTTGCGTGGGTCAATCAGGGACTCCTTCTGCCCCATCACTTTTAAACAAATTGTAGAGTCTCCAAGCTTTTGGGTTGAAACCACATCCTCTTGGTGAATGCCGAGAGCAGGGGTCCTCAAACTACAACCTGTGGGCCACATGCAGACAGCCGAGGACGTTGATCCTTTCTGCCGGGTGTATGTGCCCCATTTATTTTTTTTTTTGAACTTCAAATCAAGATGTGCAGTGTGCACATGAATTTGTTCATAATATTTGTTTTTTTAAACTATAGTCTTTCCTTCAAAAGGCCTGAGGGATAGTGAACTGGCCCCCTGGGTAAACAGTTTAACGACCCCTGCCCTAAGGTATCCTGGACTTAGGGGTTATTAATCTCCCAGCCCTGAAACATGCCTGAACATTCTACCCGTTGTAGGAGGCACCATGGGAATTTGGACCCCGGGTAATTTACAAGCCTTTACTCCAATTGAACCCAAGAAAATTCAAAATGGCTTAGGCAGTTACTCTATTTTGGTCACTTTTGACTCGTCCTGCACTAGCCCATTATTTCCATTTAACTCTATAACGCGAAGCATGATGTTTTCATAACATTAAAAAATGTATATATTAATACATATATATATATATTTATAACTATGAAAGTCCACAACAAAAAGAAAATTTTTTCCCAAAATTAAAATTGAAGCGTTATAGGGTTAAAAAGAAGGATGGGTCTTATCAGCGGGTCCAAGACCTTAGCATCATAAATGAATCAGTGATCCGACTGCACCTAGTAGTGCCCAAACCTGTGCCCTCCTAGGGGAAAGTGTGAATGCTTTTATCCCTCTTCCTGTACTTCCAATGAACAAACACACATGTCTGGTAATCCTAAGATTATTTTTGTTTCCTGTGACACTCACCTAATTTCAAGGCCACTGCCACCTCACAAGCTTAGCCTTGTCGTAGTCAAACTGTTCACCTTTTAGACCGTTTGTTTTTCTCAGAAGTTATCGGGTGATTAAAGCTTCTGAACCAAGTGTGCCAGGTCCACGACTACCATCTCCTGGACCACCTCAACCTTATCCATCCTGGATAAAGTTGCCCTCAATGGACAACCCCTCCCAGCAGTGTAGGAAGGGTATGGACCCAAAGCCCAACCTCGCCCCTTTTGCCAGCAGGAAGCAGCTAGAGATGTCGTCGCCCAGTACCCCAAAGATTTGGGTCCATATCTCTTCAGGGGGGCAAATGTTTGGTAGCTATGCTAGGGACTGGGGCATCCGTTATGCATGCCCATAGGGCCAAGATAAGAGCCCAGTTAGGAGAGGCAACCTGTGCATGCTCAGAGGTCCAGATTTCTGGCCATGAAGGGGAGGTCACCTGGGTGGTTCCTGTACCTGGATTGACCAATCTAGGCCATGTAAATTCAATTCAGCCACTGGGGTCGGCCAGACTTGCCCACCACGCCTCCCTAACGCTCATAAAACTCTCTTGGGTGCAGACCAGGCTTCTGCATGATTTCTCTCTCACTCAGGAAGGCTCTTTGGAGGCAGCTGTGCTGCACATGAGTGGCTGGTGGATACTGTTCAGATGCATGGCTTTCTGCTTGCAAGGGTTTTTGTCTCAGCTGACTGTAAGGGAGGAGGTAGTACGTCTGGATCACAGAGTATCCATGTCCACAAACGAGGCTGCTCATTCCACAGTCCTGGAAGTGCTTTATGAAAACCCTCTGCTTTGCAATGTCACTCCTTGTAGATTAGAGTGGGAGGGGCTGGGACCAAGGTATGCTGCCTCTTACTCCCAGTTGCAGGTTTCTGGATGCTGATTGTATCTCTTACAGCATCAGTTAGTGGGCTTGTTGTCTGCCTCAGGCTTTGTTCACGGAGATCCTCCAGCTAGTTGGTGGTGTGTGCGCATGAGCAGAGGCTTCCTGCCAATCCCCCATGAGTAGTAGAGCTCCCATGGTGTGGACTCCATGAAAGCCTTGCCCCAGGCAGCATGCTTACAAAGGAGGGTGGGCCCTGCAGGACAGAGGACCATTCCCCCTGTGGAATGGCCTCAGAGATCCACCTCCCTCTCTGGCCAGCTGCTGGGGCTGTGGGTCCTAAGCATCATGGCTGACTCAGTAATAGACACAGGGTGAGGCGACTCCAGTAGCTGTTTTGACTGGTCTAATCCAGCCTGAGATCATCCTTGCATGAGCCCTCTGCCAAGATTATTTTTGCTTCTTTTATGATCTTTTCATTAGTGGCTCCTACAACACTAACCACAATCCATAAATACATCATCTGTTTGAAGCCCATCTGTACATTAATTGCCCTCCTTATTCACAAAATATCCACTCTCCACCCAAGCCCCTGGCCTCAGCTCCTCATTTTTCCCCCCTCAATGCCCGCCACCCATCCCTCATCAATTCTTTTGTCATATTTTCACCCACCTTTCTTTTGAGGTCAATGAAGATCCTTGTAATCGGTTCCCACTTTCCATCCTGCCCTTCCTCCACCCTCCCAGCATCTCCACTCATAACACTGGTAAAGGGCCCATCCACTCTGGATTCCCCGTGTTTGAAATTCCTATCGGTACTAGAATACCTTCTCTAGTTTGGCCAGATTAGTATGGTAGAACTGGGATCATGATAGTGGGGCAAGAGAAAGCATTAAGAACTAGAGGAAAGTTGTGTTTCATCTTTGCTGTCTCATACCCTGTATTCTTTAATCTCCACTCTGAGATCCTTCTGTAAGGGGATGTCCAGTGCACTGCAAATAGGTTTTGGGTCTATACCCGGCAGTCCCCTCTCATTCTCCATGATAAGATTTTTTTGTTCTCATGATGCCTGTTGCCTTATCCCTTTAAAACTTTGTGATCACACAGGCTGGTATGCTTTCTCCATGTGGGCTCTGTTGCTTCAGAGCCAGATGGCTGTTTCTTTACCCTCAGGCCTTTAAGACCCCACACGCTATATCTTTAGGTAGCTGGACACCATCGGCTTTCTTCACCACATTTGCTTATGCAGCCGCTTTGTGGTCAGTGATTGTGTAGGGAAGGTGAGCATCTTAGAATGCCAATTTAATAGAACAGTGTTATTGCAATGAGGGAGTCCTTGAGCGGAGGCCCTATGTCCATCTGCTACCTTAATACTAAATCTATAAACATATGGACATAGATCTATTTCCCCATGCCCCTTTGTAAATATATGTACATGCCTTTATTTAGACGTCTATAACTGGCCCTTGCTTCCCAGCTCACTCTTCTATACTCTTTGATTTTCCTCTTGTGCCCACTGACATGCTCAGTCTTCCTTTGGGTTTCAGTAATTCCTCTTGGTTACATTACCTTTGATCACGCCCTACCAGGCCTCCTACATCCCCCTCACTACCGTTTTCCATCACTTGTTGTACCCTTGTCTCTGGGTTTCTTTACACCACTTCCTTTCCCCCCACCGTGCTCACTCCCATGCCCAATGGAAAGGGCCGGTCACATGTTTACTCCTCCAGATTGTTCATCCAGCCTCTCTTAATTAGACAGACCTGTAAAGGTAATAACATGCACAAAACAAGACTGAGCTAAACCAAGCAGCAAAAAGAAAAAAAAACAAACAAAAATGAAAACAAAACCCAACCCAAATCCAATGACACTAAAAGAAAACAACACTAACCAGAAAGAAAAGTACAAGGACTGTGTGGTGAACTTTAGGAGTGTTTCCCAGTCCAGTCTGTGGGGGCACCGAACCCTGACCACAAAGTCCACCTTTGGCATTCCCCGGGGACTTTGATGCTCCGTTTTCTTACTCTTCCGCTGCACTCTCTTAGTGTCATGCATCGAAGTGGCAGGATCAGTTCGGGCGCAGTTCCCACACTGTGTGTCCAGTGTTGTCCCCTCTAAGGCTATGGGTCTTTGAGGGACGTTTCTCATCGTGGGGCTGCCCATGTGGTCTTCTCTGTGGATTGGCTTCTCTGATTGGGAACATCATCCTCAAGGTGTATTGGGCCAGGGTGTGCTCCATTCTCCACTCCTCCCCCTTGTTCTGCCCTGTGTTCTCTGATCAGATATGTCCCTCCCCGCGAGCTGCAGATCCGGTGCCATCCTGTGAAATACAATCTTTTGGGGCTCCAAGGATGTGGGGGTGGGGGGGTGGGTATCAGCTCAGATCTTTTGAGAGTCCAGGAGATATTGACTGCTCGATGGGCACAGTTCTGTGGGGCACCGTGCTCTTGGTCCAGACGCTGGTTGTGAATATGACTTTGTTGTTAACCAGTTGTGTGTCTCTGGGTCAACTCCCGTGTGTTTTTGAGTGAGTTTTCTAATCTGCAAAGTAAATGTACAGGATTATCCAGACTCCCATGTCAGCAAGTTTTCGAGAGGGGTTAATCAGAGACTGTTTCATATAGTGTGTACCTGCGCGCCGCATTCTAGACCTGCGATGGCAATTATGAGCTCAGGATAGAGATGGTGTCCAGCAGGTAACATACGTGGCTCCATATTGAAACAGGAAGCCCACTGTGGAGATTTGGTCCTTCCGTTGATGGCCACCGGCCACCTAGTCTTCTCCTGCTATAACTGCTTCACTGGCTCAGCAGCTGAGCCAGAAGCCAGTGATATCATAACCAGGTGGCTAACTGGGCCAAAGGGCTGATAGATATTTGTTATTTTGTTGTCTTGGGAAACCCACCTACCCTCCATGCAAACCTTCTGGTGTGAGTTATCTGTGGAAGGAATCATAGGCTCACAGTAATTCACATCTTTCTTCTTGAAAATGTGCCCATATTCCTTTCTGAACCTGACAAGGTGGCCCCTGTGTCCACCAAGAAATTTACTGCCTGGCCTCCTACTTGGAGAGTTAGCCTGGGCTTTTGGCGGCGAAGTGAAACAGAGCCCTGACCCCTTCATTGAGCTTCTTCAAGCATTATTGTCTCTTGCTTGGGTCTTTCTACGTGCAGATGAGGCCCATCCACTCTAGTGGAGGGTCGTGCACCTCTCCTGGGGTTTTCAAGGCACTGATTTTTCCAGTGTCCTTCTTTCCTGCAGTAGGCACATTGGTCCTTCCCCATGGCTTGGCGGTGCCCACAGGTTAGTCTCTCCGTGAGTGGGCCATGCTCTCCTTTTCCTGAGTCTCTGGGGTATCTCATGGCAATTACGATTATTTTAGCTAGCTTCTTTGTCTCTGTCGTGCTAGGGTCATCTCTGTTGTTATACACTCAATGAGCCACTTGTACCAAATCGCTAAGATTTTTCCCTTCAAACCCTTCCCACTTCTTTGTCATGTCTGAGGCAGACTGACTGAGTAATAAAGGCAATACTTAATGCCCTCCTGTTTTCAGTGCCTCCGGGCCGTTAGGGGTATAAAGCCCGTAGGCTTCCCTCAGCCACTCTAGAAAGGCAGGCGGATATTCTCTTATAGGAACCTGAAAATTCTCACTGACCTTAGATAAATTCATAGGTTTCCTAGCTCTTCTGCAGAGGGTCATGTAAGAGCAATGGTTGATACCTGGTAAAGTCCTCCGGGCCTTGCTAGGAATTGAGATCCCACATTGTTGGTGTAGTGGCCAAAAGAGTTTCTCTCAAGTGGGGAGTGCCCGCTCGCTGACCATCAGGTTCACTGACTGCTTACTGGGCCTCTGTCTGGAAGGGCTACCCTCCTCCGTTGTGAACAGCACCTGGAGAAGTTGTTGGCAAGCATTCCAGGTGGGCTGATGAGTATGGAAGTCATACCAGTACTAGTGTGTGTGGGGGGCTGCTTGTTAGGGGTGGGGGTGAGTTTGGGGGGCCGGTGGGGGAGGGAGTGACTCAATAAGGGCCTGTTAGAAGTTTTCTATTTCTGGACCCTAGAAACCTTATAGGGCGGGGGTTGAAAGAAAGGGTTTGAAGCCAGCTCTCCCACTCCCAGAGTTCTCCTGCAAAATGGGATAAAGACGATTAGGGGAGAGTGATGGGGAGGGGAGGGGAGGGGAGGGGGAGGGATGGGGGAGGGGAGGGGTGAGGGAGGGGAGGGGTGGGGGACGGCGATGGGGAGGGATGGCCTCCACCTATGTGGTTTTGGGAACTTGGACCGTTTGTTTTTCCGGTTCTTCCATGTTTCCTGAAACCTTGGAAACAAGGGCCCTTTCTTTGCGGGAGGGAGTAAGTCTTTTATATTTGCAGGCTTCTTAGTGGCAATGTCAGCCCACACTTGAAGTAACGGGATCAGATCGGGATATCCTGGTTCCCTTTAACCATAACTATGAACTCTTAGTAACAGGGGATGGGAAAACTAGTCTTGCGTGGGTCAATCAGGGACTCCTTCTGCCCCATCACTTTTAAACAAATTGTAGAGTCTCCAAGCTTTTGGGTTGAAACCACATCCTCTTGGTGAATGCCGAGAGCAGGGGTCCTCAAACTACAACCTGTGGGCCACATGCAGACAGCCGAGGACGTTGATCCTTTCTGCCGGGTGTATGTGCCCCATTTATTTTTTTTTTGAACTTCAAATCAAGATGTGCAGTGTGCACATGAATTTGTTCGTAATATTTGTTTTTTTAAACTATAGTCTTTCCTTCAAAAGGCCTGAGGGATAGTGAACTGGCCCCCTGGGTAAACAGTTTAAGGACCCCTGCCCTAAGGTATCCTGGACTTAGGGGTTATTAATCTCCCAGCCCTGAAACATCCCTGAACATTCTACCCATTGTAGGAGGCACCATGGGAATTTGGACCCCGGGTAATTTACAAGCCTTTACTCCAATTGAACCCAAGAAAATTCAAAATGACTTAGGCAGTTACTCTATTTTGGTCACTTTTGACTCGTCCTGCACTAGCCCATTATTTCCATTTAACTCTATAACGCGAAGCATGATGTTTTCATAACATTAAAAAATGTATATATTAATACATATATATATATTTATAACTATGAAAGTCCACAACAAAAAGAAAATTTTTTCCCAAAATTAAAATTGAAGCGTTATAGGGTTAAAAAGAAGGATGGGTCTTATCAGCGGGTCCAAGACCTTAGCATCATAAATGAATCAGTGATCCGACTGCACCTAGTAGTGCCCAAACCTGTGCCCTCCTAGGGGAAAGTGTGAATGCTTTTATCCCTCTTCCTGTACTTCCAATGAACAAACACACATGTCTGGTAATCCTAAGATTATTTTTGTTTCCTGTGACACTCACCTAATTTCAAGGCCACTGCCACCTCACAAGCTTAGCCTTGTCGTAGTCAAACTGTTCACCTTTTAGACCGTTTGTTTTTCTCAGAAGTTATCGGGTGATTAAAGCTTCTGAACCAAGTGTGCCAGGTCCACGACTACCATCTCCTGGACCACCTCAACCTTATCCATCCTGGATAAAGTTGCCCTCAATGGACAACCCCTCCCAGCAGTGTAGGAAGGGTATGGACCCAAAGCCCAACCTCGCCCCTTTTGCCAGCAGGAAGCAGCTAGAGATGTCGTCGCCCAGTACCCCAAAGATTTGGGTCCATATCTCTTCAGGGGGGCAAATGTTTGGTAGCTATGCTAGGGACTGGGGCATCCGTTATGCATGCCCATAGGGCCAAGATAAGAGCCCAGTTAGGAGAGGCAACCTGTGCATGCTCAGAGGTCCAGATTTCTGGCCATGAAGGGGAGGTCACCTGGGTGGTTCCTGTACCTGGATTGACCAATCTAGGCCATGTAAATTCAATTCAGCCACTGGGGTCGGACAGACTTGCCCACCACGCCTCCCTAACGCTCATAAAACTCTCTTGGGTGCAGACCAGGCTTCTGCATGATTTCTCTCTCACTCAGGAAGGCTCTTTGGAGGCAGCTGTGCTGCACATGAGTGGCTGGTGGATACTGTTCAGATGCATGGCTTTCTGCTTGCAAGGGTTTTTGTCTCAGCTGACTGTAAGGGAGGAGGTAGTACGTCTGGATCACAGAGTATCCATGTCCACAAACGAGGCTGCTCATTCCACAGTCCTGGAAGTGCTTTATGAAAACCCTCTGCTTTGCAATGTCACTCCTTGTAGATTAGAGTGGGAGGGGCTGGGACCAAGGTATGCTGCCTCTTACTCCCAGTTGCAGGTTTCTGGATGCTGATTGTATCTCTTACAGCATCAGTTAGTGGGCTTGTTGTCTGCCTCAGGCTTTGTTCACGGAGATCCTCCAGCTAGTTGGTGGTGTGTGCGCATGAGCAGAGGCTTCCTGCCAATCCCCCATGAGTAGTAGAGCTCCCATGGTGTGGACTCCATGAAAGCCTTGCCCCAGGCAGCATGCTTACAAAGGAGGGTGGGCCCTGCAGGACAGAGGACCATTCCCCCTGTGGAATGGCCTCAGAGATCCACCTCCCTCTCTGGCCAGCTGCTGGGGCTGTGGGTCCTAAGCATCATGGCTGACTCAGTAATAGACACAGGGTGAGGCGACTCCAGTAGCTGTTTTGACTGGTCTAATCCAGCCTGAGATCATCCTTGCATGAGCCCTCTGCCAAGATTATTTTTGTTTCTTTTATGATCTTTTCATTAGTGGCTCCTACAACACTAACCACAATCCATAAATACATCATCTGTTTGAAGCCCATCTGTACATTAATTGCCCTCCTTATTCACAAAATATCCACTCTCCACCCAAGCCCCTGGCCTCAGCTCCTCATTTTTCCCCCCTCAATGCCCGCCACCCATCCCTCATCAATCCTTGGAAATGTACTAATTCTTTTGTCATATTTTCACCCACCTTTCTTTTGAGGTCAATGAAGATCCTTGTAATCGGTTCCCACTTTCCATCCTGCCCTTCCTCCACCCTCCCAGTATCTCCACTCATAACACTGGTAAAGGGCCCATCCACTCTGGATTCCCCGTGTTTGAAATTCCTATCGGTACTAGAATACCTTCTCTAGTTTGGCCAGATTAGTATGGTAGAACTGGGATCATGATAGTGGGGCAAGAGAAAGCATTAAGAACTAGAGGAAAGTTGTGTTTCATCTTTGCTGTCTCATACCCTGTATTCTTTAATCTCCACTCTGAGATCCTTCTGTAAGGGGATGTCCAGTGCACTGCAAATAGGTTTTGGGTCTATACCCGGCAGTCCCCTCTCATTCTCCATGATAAGATTTTTTTGTTCTCATGATGCCTGTTGCCTTATCCCTTTAAAACTTTGTGATCACACAGGCTGGTATGCTTTCTCCATGTGGGCTCTGTTGCTTCAGAGCCAGATGGCTGTTTCTTTACCCTCAGGCCTTTAAGACCCCACACGCTATATCTTTAGGTAGCTGGACACCATCGGCTTTCTTCACCACATTTGCTTATGCAGCCGCTTTGTGGTCAGTGATTGTGTAGGGAAGGTGAGCATCTTAGAATGCCAATTTAATAGAACAGTGTTATTGCAATGAGGGAGTCCTTGAGCGGAGGCCCTATGTCCATCTGCTACCTTAATACTAAATCTATAAACATATGGACATAGATCTATTTCCCCATGCCCCTTTGTAAATATATGTACATATGTACATGCCTTTATTTAGACGTCTATAACTGGCCCTTGCTTCCCAGCTCACTCTTCTATACTCTTTGATTTTCCTCTTGTGCCCACTGACATGCTCAGTCTTCCTTTGGGTTTCAGTAATTCCTCTTGGTTACATTACCTTTGATCACGCCCTACCAGGCCTCCTACATCCCCCTCACTACCGTTTTCCATCACTTGTTGTACCCTTGTCTCTGGGTTTCTTTACACCACTTCCTTTCCCCCCACCGTGCTCACTCCCATGCCCAATGGAAAGGGCCGGTCACATGTTTACTCCTCCAGATTGTTCATCCAGCCTCTCTTAATTAGACAGACCTGTAAAGGTAATAACATGCACAAAACAAGACTGAGCTAAACCAAGCAGCAAAAAGAAAAAAAAACAAACAAAAATGAAAACAAAACCCAACCCAAATCCAATGACACTAAAAGAAAACAACACTAACCAGAAAGAAAAGTACAAGGACTGTGTGGTGAACTTTAGGAGTGTTTTCCAGTCCAGTCTGTGGGGGCACCGAACCCTGACCACAAAGTCCACCTTTGGCATTCCCCGGGGACTTTGATGCTCCGGTTTCTTACTCTTCCGCTGCACTCTCTTAGTGTCATGCATCGAAGTGGCAGGATCAGTTCGGGCGCAGTTCCCACACTGTGTGTCCAGTGTTGTCCCCTCTAAGGCTATGGGTCTTTGAGGGACGTTTCTCATCGTGGGGCTGCCCATGTGGTCTTCTCTGTGGATTGGCTTCTCTGATTGGGAACATCATCCTCAAGGTGTATTGGGCCAGGGTGTGCTCCATTCTCCCCTCCTCCCCCTTGTTCTGCCCTGTGTTCTCTGATCAGATATGTCCCTCTCCGCGAGCTGCAGATCCGGTGCCATCCTGTGAAATACAATCTTTTGGGGCTGCAAGGATGTGGGGGTGGGGGGGTGGGTATCAGCTCAGATCTTTTGAGAGTCCAGGAGATATTGACTGCTCGATGGGCACAGTTCTGTGGGGCACCGTGCTCTTGGTCCAGACGCTGGTTGTGAATATGACTTTGTTGTTAACCAGTTGTGTGTCTCTGGGTCAACTCCCGTGTGTTTTTGAGTGAGTTTTCTAATCTGCAAAGTAAATGTACAGGATTATCCAGACTCCCATGTCAGCAAGTTATCGAGAGGGGTTAATCAGAGACTGTTTCATATAGTGTGTACCTGCGCGCCGCATTCTAGACCTGCGATGGCAATTATGAGCTCAGGATAGAGATGGTGTCCAGCAGGTAACATACGTGGCTCCATATTGAAACAGGAAGCCCACTGTGGAGATTTGGTCCTTCCGTTGATGGCCACTGGCCACCTAGTCTTCTCCTGCTATAACTGCTTCACTGGCTCAGCAGCTGAGCCAGAAGCCAGTGATATCATAACCAGGTGGCTAACTGGGCCAAAGTGCTGATAGATATTTGTTATTTTGTTGTCTTGGGAAACCCACCTACCCTCCATGCAAACCTTCCGGTGTGAGTTATCTGTGGAAGGAATCATAGGCTCACAGTAATTCACATCTTTCTTCTTGAAAATGTGCCCATATTCCTTTCTGAACCTGACAAGGTGGCCCCTGTGTCCACCAAGAAATTTACTGCCTGGCCTCCTACTTGGAGAGTTAGCCTGGGCTTTTGGCGGCGAAGTGAAACAGAGCCCTGACCCCTTCATTGAGCTTCTTCAAGCATTATTGTCTCTTGCTTGGGTCTTTCTACGTGCAGATGAGGCCCATCCACTCTAGTGGAGGGTCGTGCACCTCTCCTGGGGTTTTCAAGGCACTGATTTTTCCAGTGTCCTTCTTTCCTGCAGTAGGCACATTGGTCCTTCCCCATGGCTTGGCGGTGCCCACAGGTTAGTCTCTCCGTGAGTGGGCCATGCTCTCCTTTTCCTGAGTCTCTGGGGTATCTCATGGCAATTACGATTATTTTAGCTAGCTTCTTTGTCTCTGTCGTGCTAGGGTCATCTCTGTTGTTATACACTCAATGAGCCACTTGTACCAAATCGCTAAGATTTTTCCCTTCAAACCCTTCCCACTTCTTTGTCATGTCTGAGGCAGACTGACTGAGTAATAAAGGCAATACTTAATGCCCTCCTGTTTTCAGTGCCTCCGGGCCGTTAGGGGTATAAAGCCCGTAGGCTTCCCTCAGCCACTCTAGAAAGGCAGGCGGATATTCTCTTATAGGAACCTGAAAATTCTCACTGACCTTAGATAAATTCATAGGTTTCCTAGCTCTTCTGCAGAGGGTCATGTAAGAGCAATGGTTGATACCTGGTAAAGTCCTCCGGGCCTTGCTAGGAATTGAGATCCCACATTGTTGGTGTAGTGGCCAAAAGAGTTTCTCTCAAGTGGGGAGTGCCCGCTCGCTGACCATCAGGTTCACTGACTGCTTACTGGGCCTCTGTCTGGAAGGGCTACCCTCCTCCGTTGTGAACAGCACCTGGAGAAGTTGTTGGCAAGCATTCCAGGTGGGCTGATGAGTATGGAAGTCATACCAGTACTAGTGTGTGTGGGGGGCTG
Organism: Tenrec ecaudatus; assembly: GCF_050624435.1. Taxonomy (NCBI): domain Eukaryota; kingdom Metazoa; phylum Chordata; class Mammalia; order Afrosoricida; family Tenrecidae; genus Tenrec; species Tenrec ecaudatus. The sequence goes on from NW_027458046.1 coordinate 55,673, forward strand.
CTTGTTAGGGGTGGGGGTGAGTTTGGGGGGCCGGTGGGGGAGGGAGTGACTCAATAAGGGCCTGTTAGAAGTTTTCTATTTCTGGACCCTAGAAACCTTATAGGGCGGGGGGTTGAAAGAAAGGGTTTGAAGCCAGCTCTCCCACTCCCAGAGTTCTCCTGCAAAATGGGATAAAGACGATTAGGGGAGAGTGATGGGGAGGGGAGGGGAGGGGAGGGGGAGGGATGGGGGAGGGGAGGGGTGAGGGAGGGGAGGGGTGGGGGAGGGCGATGGGGAGGGATGGCCTCCACCTATGTGGTTTTGGGAACTTGGACCGTTTGTTTTTCCGGTCCTTCCATGTTTCCTGAAACCTTGGAAACAAGGGCCCTTTCTTTGCGGGAGGGAGTAAGTCTTTTATATTTGCAGGCTTCTTAGTGGCAATGTCAGCCCACACTTGAAGTAACGGGATCAGATCGGGATATCCTGGTTCCCTTTAACCATAACTATGAACTCTTAGTAACAGGGGATGGGAAAACTAGTCTTGCGTGGGTCAATCAGGGACGCCTTCTGCCCCATCACTTTTAAACAAATTGTAGAGTCTCCAAGCTTTTGGGTTGAAACCACATCCTCTTGGTGAATGCCGAGAGCAGGGGTCCTCAAACTACAACCTGTGGGCCACATGCAGACAGCCGAGGACGTTGATCCTTTCTGCCGGGTGTATGTGCCCCATTTATTTTTTTTTTGAACTTCAAATCAAGATGTGCAGTGTGCACATGAATTTGTTCGTAATATTTGTTTTTTTAAACTATAGTCTTTCCTTCAAAAGGCCTGAGGGATAGTGAACTGGCCCCCTGGGTAAACAGTTTAAGGACCCCTGCCCTAAGGTATCCTGGACTTACGGGTTATTAATCTCCCAGCCCTGAAACATCCCTGAACATTCTACCCATTGTAGGAGGCACCATGGGAATTTGGACCCCGGGTAATTTACAAGCCTTTACTCCAATTGAACCCAAGAAAATTCAAAATGAATTAGGCAGTTACTCTATTTTGGTCACTTTTGACTCGTCCTGCACTAGCCCATTATTTCCATTTAACTCTATAACGCGAAGCATGATGTTTTCATAACATTAAAAAATGTATATATTAATACATATATATATATTTATAACTATGAAAGTCCACAACAAAAAGAAAATTTTTTCCCAAAATTAAAATTGAAGCGTTATAGGGTTAAAAAGAAGGATGGGTCTTATCAGCGGGTCCAAGACCTTAGCATCATAAATGAATCAGTGATCCGACTGCACCTAGTAGTGCCCAAACCTGTGCCCTCCTAGGGGAAAGTGTGAATGCTTTTATCCCTCTTCCTGTACTTCCAATGAACAAACACACATGTCTGGTAATCCTAAGATTATTTTTGTTTCCTGTGACACTCACCTAATTTCAAGGCCACTGCCACCTCACAAGCTTAGCCTTGTCGTAGTCAAACTGTTCACCTTTTAGACCGTTTGTTTTTCTCAGAAGTTATCGGGTGATTAAAGCTTCTGAACCAAGTGTGCCAGGTCCACGACTACCATCTCCTGGACCACCTCAACCTTATCCATCCTGGATAAAGTTGCCCTCAATGGACAACCCCTCCCAGCAGTGTAGGAAGGGTATGGACCCAAAGCCCCACCTCGCCCCTTTTGCCAGCAGGAAGCAGCTAGAGATGTCGTCGCCCAGTACCCCCAAAGATTTGGGTCCATATCTCTTCAGGGGGGCAAATGTTAGGTAGCTATACTAGGGACTGGGGCATCCGTTATGCATGCCCATAGGGCCAAGATAAGAGCCCAGTTAGGAGAGGCACCCTGTGCATGCTCAGAGGTCCAGATTTCTGGCCATGAAGGGGAGGTCACCTGGGTGGTTCCTGTACCTGGATTGACCAATCTAGGCCATGTAAGTTCAATTCAGCCACTGGGGTCGGCCAGACTTGCCCACCACGCCTCCCTAACGCTCATAAAACTCTCTTGAGTGCAGACCAGGCTTCTGCATGATTTCTCTCTCACTCAGGAAGGCTCTTTGGAGGCAGCTGTGCTGCACATGAGTGGCTGGTGGATACTGTTCAGATGCATGGCTTTCTGCTTGCAAGGGTTTTTGTCTCAGCTGACTGTAAGGGAGGAGGTAGTACGTCTGGATCACAGAGTATCCATGTCCACAAACGAGGCTGCTCATTCCACAGTCCTGGAAGTGCTTTATGAAAACCCTCTGCTTTGCAATGTCACTCCTTGTAGATTAGAGTGGGAGGGGCTGGGACCAAGGTATGCTGCCTCTTACTCCCAGTTGCAGGTTTCTGGATGCTGATTGTATCTCTTACAGCATCAGTTAGTGGGCTTGTTGTCTGCCTCAGGCTTTGTTCACGGAGATCCTCCAGCTAGTTGGTGGTGTGTGCGCATGAGCAGAGGCTTCCTGCCAATCCCCCATGAGTAGTAGAGCTCCCATGGTGTGGACTCCATGAAAGCCTTGCCCCAGGCAGCATGCTTACAAAGGAGGGTGGGCCCTGCAGGACAGAGGACCATTCCCCCTGTGGAATGGCCTCAGAGATCCACCTCCCTCTCTGGCCAGCTGCTGGGGCTGTGGGTCCTAAGCATCATGGCTGACTCAGTAATAGACACAGGGTGAGGCGACTCCAGTAGCTGTTTTGACTGGTCTAATCCAGCCTGAGATCATCCTTGCATGAGCCCTCTGCCAAGATTATTTTTGTTTCTTTTATGATCTTTTCATTAGTGGCTCCTACAACACTAACCACAATCCATAAATACATCATCTGTTTGAAGCCCATCTGTACATTAATTGCCCTCCTTATTCACAAAATATCCACTCTCCACCCAAGCCCCTGGCCTCAGCTCCTCATTTTTCCCCCCTCAATGCCCGCCACCCATCCCTCATCAATCCTTGGAAATGTACTAATTCTTTTGTCATATTTTCACCCACCTTTCTTTTGAGGTCAATGAAGATCCTTGTAATCGGTTCCCACTTTCCATCCTGCCCTTCCTCCACCCTCCCAGTATCTCCACTCATAACACTGGTAAAGGGCCCATCCACTCTGGATCCCCCGTGTTTGAAATTCCTATCGGTACTAGAATACCTTCTCTAGTTTGGCCAGATTAGTATGGTAGAACTGGGATCATGATAGTGGGGCAAGAGAAAGCATTAAGAACTAGAGGAAAGTTGTGTTTCATCTTTGCTGTCTCATACCCTGTATTCTTTAATCTCCACTCTGAGATCCTTCTGTAAGGGGATGTCCAGTGCACTGCAAATAGGTTTTGGGTCTATACCCGGCAGTCCCCTCTCATTCTCCATGATAAGATTTTTTTGTTCTCATGATGCCTGTTGCCTTATCCCTTTAAAACTTTGTGATCACACAGGCTGGTATGCTTTCTCCATGTGGGCTCTGTTGCTTCAGAGCCAGATGGCTGTTTCTTTACCCTCAGGCCTTTAAGACCCCACACGCTATATCTTTAGGTAGCTGGACACCATCGGCTTTCTTCACCACATTTGCTTATGCAGCCGCTTTGTGGTCAGTGATTGTGTAGGGAAGGTGAGCATCTTAGAATGCCAATTTAATAGAACAGTGTTATTGCAATGAGGGAGTCCTTGAGCGGAGGCCCTATGTCCATCTGCTACCTTAATACTAAATCTATAAACATATGGACATAGATCTATTTCCCCATGCCCCTTTGTAAATATATGTACATGCCTTTATTTAGACGTCTATAACTGGCCCTTGCTTCCCAGCTCACTCTTCTATACTCTTTGATTTTCCTCTTGTGCCCACTGACATGCTCAGTCTTCCGTTGGGTTTCAGTAATTCCTCTTGGTTACATTACCTTTGATCACGCCCTACCAGGCCTCCTACATCCCCCTCACTACCGTTTTCCATCACTTGTTGTACCCTTGTCTCTGGGTTTCTTTACACCACTTCCTTTCCCCCCACCGTGCTCACTCCCATGCCCAATGGAAAGGGCCGGTCACATGTTTACTCCTCCAGATTGTTCATCCAGCCTCTCTTAATTAGACAGACCTGTAAAGGTAATAACATGCACAAAACAAGACTGAGCTAAACCAAGCAGCAAAAAGAAAAAAAAACAAACAAAAATGAAAACAAAACCCAACCCAAATCCAATGACACTAAAAGAAAACAACACTAACCAGAAAGAAAAGTACAAGGACTGTGTGGTGAACTTTAGGAGTGTTTTCCAGTCCAGTCTGTGGGGGCACCGAACCCTGACCACAAAGTCCACCTTTGGCATTCCCCGGGGACTTTGATGCTCCGGTTTCTTACTCTTCCGCTGCACTCTCTTAGTGTCATGCATCGAAGTGGCAGGATCAGTTCGGGCGCAGTTCCCACACTGTGTGTCCAGTGTTGTCCCCTCTAAGGCTATGGGTCTTTGAGGGACATTTCTCATCGTGGGGCTGCCCATGTGGTCTTCTCTGTGGATTGGCTTCTCTGATTGGGAACATCATCCTCAAGGTGTATTGGGCCAGGATGTGCTCCATTCTCCCCTCCTCCCCCTTGTTCTGCCCTGTGTTCTCTGATCAAATATGTCCCTCTCTGCGAGCTGCAGATCCGGTGCCATCCTGTGAAATACAATCTTTTGGGGCTGCAAGGATGTGGGGGGGTGGGTATCAGCTCAGATCTTTTGAGAGTCCAGGAGATATTGACTGCTCGATGGGCACAGTTCTGTGGGGCACCGTGCTCTTGGTCCAGACGCTGGTTGTGAATATGACTTTGTTGTTAACCAGTTGTGTGTCTCTGGGTCAACTCCCGTGTGTTTTTGAGTGAGTTTTTTAATCTGCAAAGTAAATGTACAGGATTATCCAGACTCCCATGTCAGCAAGTTATCGAGAGGGGTTAATCAGAGACTGTTTCATATAGTGTGTACCTGCGCGCCGCATTCTAGACCTGCGATGGCAATTATGAGCTCAGGATAGAGATGGTGTCCAGCAGGTAACATACGTGGCTCCATATTGAAACAGGAAGCCCACTGTGGAGATTTGGTCCTTCCGTTGATGGCCACCGGCCACCTAGTCTTCTCCTGCTATAACTGCTTCACTGGCTCAGCAGCTGAGCCAGAAGCCAGTGATATCATAACCAGGTGGCTAACTGGGCCAAAGGGCTGATAGATATTTGTTATTTTGTTGTCTTGGGAAACCCACCTACCCTCCATGCAAACCTTCTGGTGTGAGTTATCTGTGGAAGGAATCATAGGCTCACAGTAATTCACATCTTTCTTCTTGAAAATGTGCCCATATTCCTTTCTGAACCTGACAAGGTGGCCCCTGTGTCCACCAAGAAATTTACTGCCTGGCCTCCTACTTGGAGAGTTAGCCTGGGCTTTTGGCGGCGAAGTGAAACAGAGCCCTGACCCCTTCATTGAGCTTCTTCAAGCATTATTGTCTCTTGCTTGGGTCTTTCTACGTGCAGATGAGGCCCATCCACTCTAGTGGAGGGTCGTGCACCTCTCCTGGGGTTTTCAAGGCACTGATTTTTCCAGTGTCCTTCTTTCCTGCAGTAGGCACATTGGTCCTTCCCCATGGCTTGGCGGTGCCCACAGGTTAGTCTCTCCGTGAGTGGGCCATGCTCTCCTTTTCCTGAGTCTCTGGGGTATCTCATGTCAATTACGATTATTTTAGCTAGCTTCTTTGTCTCTCTCGTGCTAGGGTCATCTCTGTTGTTATACACTCAATGAGCCACTTGTACCAAATCGCTAAGATTTTTCCCTTCAAACCCTTCCCACTTCTTTGTCATGTCTGAGGCAGACTGACTGAGTAATAAAGGCAATACTTATTGCCCTCCTGTTTTCAGTGCCTCCGGGCCGTTAGGGGTATAAAGCCCGTAGGCTTCCCTCAGCCACTCTAGAAAGGCAGGCGGATATTCTCTTATAGGAACCTGAAAATTCTCACTGACCTTAGATAAATTCATAGGTTTCCTAGCTCTTCTGCAGAGGGTCATGTAAGAGCAATGGTTGATACCTGGTAAAGTCCTCTGGGCCTTGCTAGGAATTGAGATCCCACATTGTTGGTGTAGTGGCCAAAAGAGTTTCTCTCAAGTGGGGAGTGCCCGCTCGCTGACCATCAGGTTCACTGACTGCTTACTGGGCCTCTGTCTGGAAGGGCTACCCTCCTCCGTTGTGAACAGCACCTGGAGAAGTTGTTGGCAAGCATTCCAGGTGGGCTGATGAGTATGGAAGTCATACCAGTACTAGTGTGTGTGGGGGGCTGCTTGTTAGGGGTGGGGGTGAGTTTGGGGGGCCGGTGGGGGAGGGAGTGACTCAATAAGGGCCTGTTAGAAGTTTTCTATTTCTGGACCCTAGAAACCTTATAGGGCGGGCGTTGAAAGAAAGGGTTTGAAGCCAGCTCTCCCACTCCCAGAGTTCTCCTGCAAAATGGGATAAAGCCGATTAGGGGAGAGTGATGGGGAGAGGAGGGGAGGGGAGGGGAGGGGTGGGGGAGGGATGGGGGAGGGGAGGGGTGGGGGAGGGTGATGGGGAGGGATGGCCTCCACCTATGTGGTTTTGGGAACTTGGACCGTTTGTTTTTCCGGTCCTTCCATGTTTCCTGAAACCTTGGAAACAAGGGCCCTTTCTTTGCGGGAGGAGGTAAGTCTTTTATATTTGCAGGCTTCTTAGTAGCAATGTCAGCCCACACTTGAAGTAACGGGATCAGATCGGGATATCCTGTTTCCCTTTAACCATAACTATGAACTCTTAGTAACAGGGGATGGGAAAACTAGTCTTGCGTGGGTCAATCAGGGACTCCTTCTGCCCCATCACTTTTAAACAAATTGTAGAGTCTCCAAGCTTTTGGGTTGAAACCACATCCTCTTGGTGAATGCCGAGGGCAGGGGTCCTCAAACTACAACCTGTGGGCCACATGCAGACAGCCGAGGACGTTGATCCTTTCTGCCGGGTGTATGTGCCCCATTTATTTTTTTTTTGAACTTCAAATCAAGATGTGCAGTGTGCACATGAATTAGTTCGTAATATTTGTTTTTTTAAACTATAGTCTTTCCTTCAAAAGGCCTGAGGGATAGTGAACTGGCCCCCTGGGTAAACAGTTTAAGGACCCCTGCCCTAAGGTATCCTGGACTTAGGGGTTATTAATCTCCCAGCCCTGAATCATCCCTGAACATTCTACCCATTGTAGGAGGCACCATGGGAATTTGGACCCCGGGTAATTTACAAGCCTTTACTCCAATTGAACCCAAGAAAATTCAAAATGACTTAGGCAGTTACTCTATTTTGGTCACTTTTGACTCGTCCTGCACTAGCCCATTATTTCCATTTAACTCTATAACGCGAAGCATGATGTTTTCATAACATTAAAAAATGTATATATTAATACATATATATATATTTATAACTATGAAAGTCCACAACAAAAAGAAAATTTTTTCCCAAAATTAAAATTGAAGCGTTATAGGGTTAAAAAGAAGGATGGGTCTTATCAGCGGGTCCAAGACCTTAGCATCATAAATGAATCAGTGATCCGACTGCACCTAGTAGTGCCCAAACCTGTGCCCTCCTAGGGGAAAGTGTGAATGCTTTTATCCCTCTTCCTGTACTTCCAATGAACAAACACACATGTCTGGTAATCCTAAGATTATTTTTGTTTCCTGTGACACTCACCTAATTTCAAGGCCACTGCCACCTCACAAGCTTAGCCTTGTCGTAGTCAAACTGTTCACCTTTTAGACCGTTTGTTTTTCTCAGAAGTTATCGGGTGATTAAAGCTTCTGAACCAAGTGTGCCAGGTCCACGACTACCATCTCCTGGACCACCTCAACCTTATCCATCCTGGATAAAGTTGCCCTCAATGGACAACCCCTCCCAGCAGTGTAGGAAGGGTATGGACCCAAAGCCCCACCTCGCCCCTTTTGCCAGCAGGAAGCAGCTAGAGATGTCGTCGCCCAGTACCCCCAAAGATTTGGGTCCATATCTCTTCAGGGGGGCAAATGTTAGGTAGCTATACTAGGGACTGGGGCATCCGTTATGCATGCCCATAGGGCCAAGATAAGAGCCCAGTTAGGAGAGGCACCCTGTGCATGCTCAGAGGTCCAGATTTCTGGCCATGAAGGGGAGGTCACCTGGGTGGTTCCTGTACCTGGATTGACCAATCTAGGCCATGTAAATTCAATTCAGCCACTGGGGTCGGCCAGACTTGCCCACCACGCCTCCCTAACGCTCATAAAACTCTCTTGAGTGCAGACCAGGCTTCTGCATGATTTCTCTCTCACTCAGGAAGGCTCTTTGGAGGCAGCTGTGCTGCACATGAGTGGCTGGTGGATACTGTTCAGATGCATGGCTTTCTGCTTGCAAGGGTTTTTGTCTCAGCTGACTGTAAGGGAGGAGGTAGTACGTCTGGATCACAGAGTATCCATGTCCACAAACGAGGCTGCTCATTCCACAGTCCTGGAAGTGCTTTATGAAAACCCTCTGCTTTGCAATGTCACTCCTTGTAGATTAGAATGGGAGGGGCTGGGACCAAGGTATGCTGCCTCTTACTCCCAGTTGCAGGTTTCTGGATGCTGATTGTATCTCTTACAGCATCAGTTAGTGGGCTTGTTGTCTGCCTCAGGCTTTGTTCACGGAGATCCTCCAGCTAGTTGGTGGTGTGTGCGCATGAGCAGAGGCTTCCTGCCAATCCCCCATGAGTAGTAGAGCTCCCATGGTGTGGACTCCATGAAAGCCTTGCCCCAGGCAGCATGCTTACAAAGGAGGGTGGGCCCTGCAGGACAGAGGACCATTCCCCCTGTGGAATGGCCTCAGAAATCCACCTCCCTCTCTGGCCAGCTGCAGGGGCTGTGGGTCCTAAGCATCATGGCTGACTCAGTAATAGACACAGGGTGAGGCGACTCCAGTAGCTGTTTTGACTGGTCTAATCCAGCCTGAGATCATCCTTGCATGAGCCCTCTGCCAAGATTATTTTTGTTTCTTTTATGATCTTTTCATTAGTGGCTCCTACAACACTAACCACAATCCATAAATACATCATCTGTTTGAAGCCCATCTGTACATTAATTGCCCTCCTTATTCACAAAATATCCACTCTCCACCCAAGCCCCTGGCCTCAGCTCCTCATTTTTCCCCCCTCAATGCCCGCCACCCATCCCTCATCAATCCTTGGAAATGTACTAATTCTTTTGTCATATTTTCACCCACCTTTCTTTTGAGGTCAATGAAGATCCTTGTAATCGGTTCCCACTTTCCATCCTGCCCTTCCTCCACCCTCCCAGTATCTCCACTCATAACACTGGTAAAGGGCCCATCCACTCTGGATCCCCCGTGTTTGAAATTCCTATCGGTACTAGAATACCTTCTCTAGTTTGGCCAGATTAGTATGGTAGAACTGGGATCATGATAGTGGGGCAAGAGAAAGCATTAAGAACTAGAGGAAAGTTGTGTTTCATCTTTGCTGTCTCATACCCTGTATTCTTTAATCTCCACTCTGAGATCCTTCTGTAAGGGGATGTCCAGTGCACTGCAAATAGGTTTTGGGTCTATACCCGGCAGTCCCCTCTCATTCTCCATGATAAGATTTTTTTGTTCTCATGATGCCTGTTGCCTTATCCCTTTAAAACTTTGTGATCACACAGGCTGGTATGCTTTCTCCATGTGGGCTCTGTTGCTTCAGAGCCAGATGGCTGTTTCTTTACCCTCAGGCCTTTAAGACCCCACACGCTATATCTTTAGGTAGCTGGACACCATCGGCTTTCTTCACCACATTTGCTTATGCAGCCGCTTTGTGGTCAGTGATTGTGTAGGGAAGGTGAGCATCTTAGAATGCCAATTTAATAGAACAGTGTTATTGCAATGAGGGAGTCCTTGAGCGGAGGCCCTATGTCCATCTGCTACCTTAATACTAAATCTATAAACATATGGACATAGATCTATTTCCCCATGCCCCTTTGTAAATATATGTACATATGTACATGCCTTTATTTAGACGTCTATAACTGGCCCTTGCTTCCCAGCTCACTCTTCTATACTCTTTGATTTTCCTCTTGTGCCCACTGACATGCTCAGTCTTCCTTTGGGTTTCAGTAATTCCTCTTGGTTACATTACCTTTGATCACGCCCTACCAGGCCTCCTACATCCCCCTCACTACCGTTTTCCATCACTTGTTGTACCCTTGTCTCTGGGTTTCTTTACACCACTTCCTTTCCCCCCACCGTGCTCACTCCCATGCCCAATGGAAAGGGCCGGTCACATGTTTACTCCTCCAGATTGTTCATCCAGCCTCTCTTAATTAGACAGACCTGTAAAGGTAATAACATGCACAAAACAAGACTGAGCTAAACCAAGCAGCAAAAAGAAAAAAAAACAAACAAAAATGAAAACAAAACCCAACCCAAATCCAATGACACTAAAAGAAAACAACACTAACCAGAAAGAAAAGTACAAGGACTGTGTGGTGAACTTTAGGAGTGTTTTCCAGTCCAGTCTGTGGGGGCACCGAACCCTGACCACAAAGTCCACCTTTGGCATTCCCCGGGGACTTTGATGCTCCGGTTTCTTACTCTTCCGCTGCACTCTCTTAGTGTCATGCATCGAAGTGGCAGGATCAGTTCGGGCGCAGTTCCCACACTGTGTGTCCAGTGTTGTCCCCTCTAAGGCTATGGGTCTTTGAGGGACGTTTCTCATCGTGGGGCTGCCCATGTGGTCTTCTCTGTGGATTGGCTTCTCTGATTGGGAACATCATCCTCAAGGTGTATTGGGCCAGGATGTGCTCCATTCTCCCCTCCTCCCCCTTGTTCTGCCCTGTGTTCTCTGATCAAATATGTCCCTCTCCGCGAGCTGCAGATCCGGTGCCATCCTGTGAAATACAATCTTTTGGGGCTGCAAGGATGTGGGGGGGTGGGTATCAGCTCAGATCTTTTGAGAGTCCAGGAGATATTGACTGCTCAATGGGCACAGTTCTGTGGGGCACCGTGCTCTTGGTCCAGACGCTGGTTGTGAATATGACTTTGTTGTTAACCAGTTGTGTGTCTCTGGGTCAACTCCCGTGTGTTTTTGAGTGAGTTTTTTAATCTGCAAAGTAAATGTACAGGATTATCCAGACTCCCATGTCAGCAAGTTATCGAGAGGGGTTAATCAGAGACTGTTTCATATAGTGTGTACCTGCGCGCCGCATTCTAGACCTGCGATGGCAATTATGAGCTCAGGATAGAGATGGTGTCCAGCAGGTAACATACGTGGCTCCATATTGAAACAGGAAGCCCACTGTGGAGATTTGGTCCTTCCGTTGATGGCCACCGGCCACCTAGTCTTCTCCTGCTATAACTGCTTCACTGGCTCAGCAGCTGAGCCAGAAGCCAGTGATATCATAACCAGGTGGCTAACTGGGCCAAAGGGCTGATAGATATTTGTTATTTTGTTGTCTTGGGAAACCCACCTACCCTCCATGCAAACCTTCTGGTGTGAGTTATCTGTGGACGGAATCATAGGCTCACAGTAATTCACATCTTTCTTCTTGAAAATGTGCCCATATTCCTTTCTGAACCTGACAAGGTGGCCCCTGTGTCCACCAAGAAATTTACTGGCTGGCCTCCTACTTGGAGAGTTAGCCTGGGCTTTTGGCGGCGATGTGAAACAGAGCCCTGACCCCTTCATTGAGCTTCTTCAAGCATTATTGTCTCTTGCTTGGGTCTTTCTACGTGCAGATGAGGCCCATCCACTCTAGTGGAGGGTCGTGCACCTCTCCGGGGGTTTTCAAGGCACTGATTTTTCCAGTGTCCTTCTTTCCTGCAGTAGGCACATTGGTCCTTCCCCATGGCTTGGCGGTGCCCACAGGTTAGTCTCTCCGTGAGTGGGCCATGCTCTCCTTTTCCTGAGTCTCTGGGGTATCTCATGTCAATTACGATTATTTTAGCTAGCTTCTTTGTCTCTGTCGTGCTAGGGTCATCTCTGTTGTTATACACTCAATGAGCCACTTGTACCAAATCGCTAAGATTTTTCCCTTCAAACCCTTCCCACTTCTTTGTCATGTCTGAGGCAGACTGACTGAGTAATAAAGGCAATACTTATTGCCCTCCTGTTTTCAGTGCCTCCGGGCCGTTAGGGGTATAAAGCCCGTAGGCTTCCCTCAGCCACTCTAGAAAGGCAGGCGGATATTCTCTTATAGGAACCTGAAAATTCTCACTGACCTTAGATAAATTCATAGGTTTCCTAGCTCTTCTGCAGAGGGTCATGTAAGAGCAATGGTTGATACCTGGTAAAGTCCTCTGGGCCTTGCTAGGAATTGAGATCCCACATTGTTGGTGTAGTGGCCAAAAGAGTTTCTCTCAAGTGGGGAGTGCCCGCTCGCTGACCATCAGGTTCACTGACTGCTTACTGGGCCTCTGTCTGGAAGGGCTACCCTCCTCCGTTGTGAACATCACCTGGAGAAGTTGTTGGCAAGCATTCCAGGTGGGCTGATGAGTATGGAAGTCATACCAGTACTAGTGTGTGTGGGGGGCTGCTTGTTAGGGGTGGGGGTGAGTTTGGGGGGCCGGTGGGGGAGGGAGTGACTCAATAAGGGCCTGTTAGAAGTTTTCTATTTCTGGACCCTAGAAACCTTATAGGGCGGGCGTTGAAAGAAAGGGTTTGAAGCCAGCTCTCCCACTCCCAGAGTTCTCCTGCAAAATGGGATAAAGCCGATTAGGGGAGAGTGATGGGGAGGGCAGGGGAGGGGAGTGGTGGGGGAGGGATGGGGGAGGGGAGGGGTGGGGGAGGGTGATGGGGAGGGATGGCCTCCACCTATGTGGTTTTGGGAACTTGGACCGTTTGTTTTTCCGGTCCTTCCATGTTTCCTGAAACCTTGGAAACAAGGGCCCTTTCTTTGCGGGAGGGAGTAAGTCTTTTATATTTGCAGGCTTCTTAGTGGCAATGTCAGCCCACACTTGAAGTAACGGGATCAGATCGGGATATCCTGTTTCCCTTTAACCATAACTATGAACTCTTAGTAACAGGGGATGGGAAAACTAGTCTTGCGTGGGTCAATCAGGGACTCCTTCTGCCCCATCACTTTTAAACAAATTGTAGAGTCTCCAAGCTTTTGGGTTGAAACCACATCCTCTTGGTGAATGCCGAGGGTAGGGGTCCTCAAACTACAACCTGTGGGCCACATGCAGACAGCCGAGGACGTTGATCCTTTCTGCCGGGTGTATGTGCCCCATTTATTTTTTTTTTGAACTTCAAATCAAGATGTGCAGTGTGCACATGAATTTGTTCGTAATATTTGTTTTTTTAAACTATAGTCTTTCCTTCAAAAGGCCTGAGGGATAGTGAACTGGCCCCCTGGGTAAACAGTTTAAGGACCCCTGCCCTAAGGTATCCTGGACTTAGGGGTTATTAATCTCCCAGCCCTGAAACATCCCTGAACATTCTACCCATTGTAGGAGGCACCATGGGAATTTGGACCCCGGGTAATTTACAAGCCTTTACTCCAATTGAACCCAAGAAAATTCAAAATGACTTAGGCAGTTACTCTATTTTGGTCACTTTTGACTCGTCCTGCACTAGCCCATTATTTCCATTTAACTCTATAACGCGAAGCATGATGTTTTCATAACATTAAAAAATGTATATATTAATACATATATATATATTTATAACTATGAAAGTCCACAACAAAAAGAAAATTTTTTCCCAAAATTAAAATTGAAGCGTTATAGGGTTAAAAAGAAGGATGGGTCTTATCAGCGGGTCCAAGACCTTAGCATCATAAATGAATCAGTGATCCGACTGCACCTAGTAGTGCCCAAACCTGTGCCCTCCTAGGGGAAAGTGTGAATGCTTTTATCCCTCTTCCTGTACTTCCAATGAACAAACACACATGTCTGGTAATCCTAAGATTATTTTTGTTTCCTGTGACACTCACCTAATTTCAAGGCCACTGCCACCTCACAAGCTTAGCCTTGTCGTAGTCAAACTGTTCACCTTTTAGACCGTTTGTTTTTCTCAGAAGTTATCGGGTGATTAAAGCTTCTGAACCAAGTGTGCCAGGTCCACGACTACCATCTCCTGGACCACCTCAACCTTATCCATCCTGGATAAAGTTGCCCTCAATGGACAACCCCTCCCAGCAGTGTAGGAAGGGTATGGACCCAAAGCCCCACCTCGCCCCTTTTGCCAGCAGGAAGCAGCTAGAGATGTCGTCGCCCAGTACCCCCAAAGATTTGGGTCCATATCTCTTCAGGGGGGCAAATGTTAGGTAGCTATACTAGGGACTGGGGCATCCGTTATGCATGCCCATAGGGCCAAGATAAGAGCCCAGTTAGGAGAGGCACCCTGTGCATGCTCAGAGGTCCAGATTTCTGGCCATGAAGGGGAGGTCACCTGGGTGGTTCCTGTACCTGGATTGACCAATCTAGGCCATGTAAATTCAATTCAGCCACTGGGGTCGGCCAGACTTGCCCACCACGCCTCCCTAACGCTCATAAAACTCTCTTGAGTGCAGACCAGGCTTCTGCATGATTTCTCTCTCACTCAGGAAGGCTCTTTGGAGGCAGCTGTGCTGCACATGAATGGCTGGTGGATACTGTTCAGATGCATGACTTTCTGCTTGCAAGGGTTTTTGTCTCAGCTGACTGTAAGGGAGGAGGTAGTACGTCTGGATCACAGAGTATCCATGTCCACAAACGAGGCTGCTCATTCCACAGTCCTGGAAGTGCTTTATGAAAACCCTCTGCTTTGCAATGTCACTCCTTGTAGATTAGAATGGGAGGGGCTGGGACCAAGGTATGCTGCCTCTTACTCCCAGTTGCAGGTTTCTGGATGCTGATTGTATCTCTTACAGCATCAGTTAGTGGGCTTGTTGTCTGCCTCAGGCTTTGTTCACGGAGATCCTCCAGCTAGTTGGTGGTGTGTGCGCATGAGCAGAGGCTTCCTGCCAATCCCCCATGAGTAGTAGAGCTCCCATGGTGTGGACTCCATGAAAGCCTTGCCCCAGGCAGCATGCTTACAAAGGAGGGTGGGCCCTGCAGGACAGAGGACCATTCCCCCTGTGGAATGGCCTCAGAGATCCACCTCCCTCTCTGGCCAGCTGCTGGGGCTGTGGGTCCTAAGCATCATGGCTGACTCAGTAATAGACACAGGGTGAGGCGACTCCAGTAGCTGTTTTGACTGGTCTAATCCAGCCTGAGATCATCCTTGCATGAGCCCTCTGCCAAGATTATTTTTGTTTCTTTTATGATCTTTTCATTAGTGGCTCCTACAACACTAACCACAATCCATAAATACATCATCTGTTTGAAGCCCATCTGTACATTAATTGCCCTCCTTATTCACAAAATATCCACTCTCCACCCAAGCCCCTGGCCTCAGCTCCTCATTTTTCCCCCCTCAATGCCCGCCACCCATCCCTCATCAATCCTTGGAAATGTACTAATTCTTTTGTCATATTTTCACCCACCTTTCTTTTGAGGTCAATGAAGATCCTTGTAATCGGTTCCCACTTTCCATCCTGCCCTTCCTCCACCCTCCCAGTATCTCCACTCATAACACTGGTAAAGGGCCCATCCACTCTGGATCCCCCGTGTTTGAAATTCCTATCGGTACTAGAATACCTTCTCTAGTTTGGCCAGATTAGTATGGTAGAACTGGGATCATGATAGTGGGGCAAGAGAAAGCATTAAGAACTAGAGGAAAGTTGTGTTTCATCTTTGCTGTCTCATACCCTGTATTCTTTAATCTCCACTCTGAGATCCTTCTGTAAGGGGATGTCCAGTGCACTGCAAATAGGTTTTGGGTCTATACCCGGCAGTCCCCTCTCATTCTCCATGATAAGATTTTTTTGTTCTCATGATGCCTGTTGCCTTATCCCTTTAAAACTTTGTGATCACACAGGCTGGTATGCTTTCTCCATGTGGGCTCTGTTGCTTCAGAGCCAGATGGCTGTTTCTTTACCCTCAGGCCTTTAAGACCCCACACGCTATATCTTTAGGTAGCTGGACACCATCGGCTTTCTTCACCACATTTGCTTATGCAGCCGCTTTGTGGTCAGTGATTGTGTAGGGAAGGTGAGCATCTTAGAATGCCAATTTAATAGAACAGTGTTATTGCAATGAGGGAGTCCTTGAGCGGAGGCCCTATGTCCATCTGCTACCTTAATACTAAATCTATAAACATATGGACATAGATCTATTTCCCCATGCCCCTTTGTAAATATATGTACATATGTACATGCCTTTATTTAGACGTCTATAACTGGCCCTTGCTTCCCAGCTCACTCTTCTATACTCTTTGATTTTCCTCTTGTGCCCACTGACATGCTCAGTCTTCCTTTGGGTTTCAGTAATTCCTCTTGGTTACATTACCTTTGATCACGCCCTACCAGGCCTCCTACATCCCCCTCACTACCGTTTTCCATCACTTGTTGTACCCTTGTCTCTGGGTTTCTTTACACCACTTCCTTTCCCCCCACCGTGCTCACTCCCATGCCCAATGGAAAGGGCCGGTCACATGTTTACTCCTCCAGATTGTTCATCCAGCCTCTCTTAATTAGACAGACCTGTAAAGGTAATAACATGCACAAAACAAGACTGAGCTAAACCAAGCAGCAAAAAGAAAAAAAAACAAACAAAAATGAAAACAAAACCCAACCCAAATCCAATGACACTAAAAGAAAACAACACTAACCAGAAAGAAAAGTACAAGGACTGTGTGGTGAACTTTAGGAGTGTTTTCCAGTCCAGTCTGTGGGGGCACCGAACCCTGACCACAAAGTCCACCTTTGGCATTCCCCGGGGACTTTGATGCTCCGGTTTCTTACTCTTCCGCTGCACTCTCTTAGTGTCATGCATCGAAGTGGCAGGATCAGTTCGGGCGCAGTTCCCACACTGTGTGTCCAGTGTTGTCCCCTCTAAGGCTATGGGTCTTTGAGGGACGTTTCTCATCGTGGGGCTGCCCATGTGGTCTTCTCTGTGGATTGGCTTCTCTGATTGGGAACATCATCCTCAAGGTGTATTGGGCCAGGATGTGCTCCATTCTCCCCTCCTCCCCCTTGTTCTGCCCTGTGTTCTCTGATCAAATATGTCCCTCTCCGCGAGCTGCAGATCCGGTGCCATCCTGTGAAATACAATCTTTTGGGGCTGCAAGGATGTGGGGGGGTGGGTATCAGCTCAGATCTTTTGAGAGTCCAGGAGATATTGACTGCTCAATGGGCACAGTTCTGTGGGGCACCGTGCTCTTGGTCCAGACGCTGGTTGTGAATATGACTTTGTTGTTAACCAGTTGTGTGTCTCTGGGTCAACTCCCGTGTGTTTTTGAGTGAGTTTTTTAATCTGCAAAGTAAATGTACAGGATTATCCAGACTCCCATGTCAGCAAGTTATCGAGAGGGGTTAATCAGAGACTGTTTCATATAGTGTGTACCTGCGCGCCGCATTCTAGACCTGCGATGGCAATTATGAGCTCAGGATAGAGATGGTGTCCAGCAGGTAACATACGTGGCTCCATATTGAAACAGGAAGCCCACTGTGGAGATTTGGTCCTTCCGTTGATGGCCACCGGCCACCTAGTCTTCTCCTGCTATAACTGCTTCACTGGCTCAGCAGCTGAGCCAGAAGCCAGTGATATCATAACCAGGTGGCTAACTGGGCCAAAGGGCTGATAGATATTTGTTATTTTGTTGTCTTGGGAAACCCACCTACCCTCCATGCAAACCTTCTGGTGTGAGTTATCTGTGGACGGAATCATAGGCTCACAGTAATTCACATCTTTCTTCTTGAAAATGTGCCCATATTCCTTTCTGAACCTGACAAGGTGGCCCCTGTGTCCACCAAGAAATTTACTGCCTGGCCTCCTACTTGGAGAGTTAGCCTGGGCTTTTGGCGGCGAAGTGAAACAGAGCCCTGACCCCTTCATTGAGCTTCTTCAAGCATTATTGTCTCTTGCTTGGGTCTTTCTACGTGCAGATGAGGCCCATCCACTCTAGTGGAGGGTCGTGCACCTCTCCTGGGGTTTTCAAGGCACTGATTTTTCCAGTGTCCTTCTTTCCTGCAGTAGGCACATTGGTCCTTCCCCATGGCTTGGCGGTGCCCACAGGTTAGTCTCTCCGTGAGTGGGCCATGCTCTCCTTTTCCTGAGTCTCTGGGGTATCTCATGTCAATTACGATTATTTTAGCTAGCTTCTTTGTCTCTCTCGTGCTAGGGTCATCTCTGTTGTTATACACTCAATGAGCCACTTGTACCAAATCGCTAAGATTTTTCCCTTCAAACCCTTCCCACTTCTTTGTCATGTCTGAGGCAGACTGACTGAGTAATAAAGGCAATACTTATTGCCCTCCTGTTTTCAGTGCCTCCGGGCCGTTAGGGGTATAAAGCCCGTAGGCTTCCCTCAGCCACTCTAGAAAGGCAGGCGGATATTCTCTTATAGGAACCTGAAAATTCTCACTGACCTTAGATAAATTCATAGGTTTCCTAGCTCTTCTGCAGAGGGTCATGTAAGAGCAATGGTTGATACCTGGTAAAGTCCTCTGGGCCTTGCTAGGAATTGAGATCCCACATTGTTGGTGTAGTGGCCAAAAGAGTTTCTCTCAAGTGGGGAGTGCCCGCTCGCTGACCATCAGGTTCACTGACTGCTTACTGGGCCTCTGTCTGGAAGGGCTACCCTCCTCCGTTGTGAACAGCACCTGGAGAAGTTGTTGGCAAGCATTCCAGGTGGGCTGATGAGTATGGAAGTCATACCAGTACTAGTGTGTGTGGGGGGCTGCTTGTTAGGGGTGGGGGTGAGTTTGGGGGGCCGGTGGGGGAGGGAGTGACTCAATAAGGGCCTGTTAGAAGTTTTCTATTTCTGGACCCTAGAAACCTTATAGGGCGGGCGTTGAAAGAAAGGGTTTGAAGCCAGCTCTCCCACTCCCAGAGTTCTCCTGCAAAATGGGATAAAGCCGATTAGGGGAGAGTGATGGGGAGGGCAGGGGAGGGGAGGGGTGGGGGAGGGATGGGGGAGGGGAGGGGTGGGGGAGGGTGATGGGGAGGGATGGCCTCCACCTATGTGGTTTTGGGAACTTGGACCGTTTGTTTTTCCGGTCCTTCCATGTTTCCTGAAACCTTGGAAACAAGGGCCCTTTCTTTGCGGGAGGGAGTAAGTCTTTTATATTTGCAGGCTTCTTAGTGGCAATGTCAGCCCACACTTGAAGTAACGGGATCAGATCGGGATATCCTGTTTCCCTTTAACCATAACTATGAACTCTTAGTAACAGGGGATGGGAAAACTAGTCTTGCGTGGGTCAATCAGGGACTCCTTCTGCCCCATCACTTTTAAACAAATTGTAGAGTCTCCAAGCTTTTGGGTTGAAACCACATCCTCTTGGTGAATGCCGAGGGCAGGGGTCCTCAAACTACAACCTGTGGGCCACATGCAGACAGCCGAGGACGTTGATCCTTTCTGCCGGGTGTATGTGCCCCATTTATTTTTTTTTTTGAACTTCAAATCAAGATGTGCAGTGTGCACATGAATTTGTTCGTAATATTTGTTTTTTTAAACTATAGTCTTTCCTTCAAAAGGCCTGAGGGATAGTGAACTGGCCCCCTGGGTAAACAGTTTAAGGACCCCTGCCCTAAGGTATCCTGGACTTAGGGGTTATTAATCTCCCAGCCCTGAAACATCCCTGAACATTCTACCCATTGTAGGAGGCACCATGGGAATTTGGACCCCGGGTAATTTACAAGCCATTACTCCAATTGAACCCAAGAAAATTCAAAATGACTTAGGCAGTTACTCTATTTTGGTCACTTTTGACTCGTCCTGCACTAGCCCATTATTTCCATTTAACTCTATAACGCGAAGCATGATGTTTTCATAACATTAAAAATGTATATATTAATACATATATATATATTTATAACTATGAAAGTCCACAACAAAAAGAAAATTTTTTCCCAAAATTAAAATTGAAGCGTTATAGGGTTAAAAAGAAGGATGGGTCTTATCAGCGGGTCCAAGATCTTAGCATCATAAATGAATCAGTGATCCGACTGCACCTAGTAGTGCCCAAACCTGTGCCCTCCTAGGGGAAAGTGTGAATGCTTTTATCCCTCTTCCTGTACTTCCAATGAACAAACACACATGTCTGGTAATCCTAAGATTATTTTTGTTTCCTGTGACACTCACCTAATTTCAAGGCCACTGCCACCTCACAAGCTTAGCCTTGTCGTAGTCAAACTGTTCACCTTTTAGACCGTTTGTTTTTCTCAGAAGTTATCGGGTGATTAAAGCTTCTGAACCAAGTGTGCCAGGTCCACGACTACCATCTCCTGGACCACCTCAACCTTATCCATCCTGGATAAAGTTGCCCTCAATGGACAACCCCTCCCAGCAGTGTAGGAAGGGTATGGACCCAAAGCCCCACCTCGCCCCTTTTGCCAGCAGGAAGCAGCTAGAGATGTCGTCGCCCAGTACCCCCAAAGATTTGGGTCCATATCTCTTCAGGGGGGCAAATGTTAGGTAGCTATACTAGGGACTGGGGCATCCGTTATGCATGCCCATAGGGCCAAGATAAGAGCCCAGTTAGGAGAGGCACCCTGTGCATGCTCAGAGGTCCAGATTTCTGGCCATGAAGGGGAGGTCACCTGGGTGGTTCCTGTACCTGGATTGACCAATCTAGGCCATGTAAATTCAATTCAGCCACTGGGGTCAGCCAGACTTGCCCACCACGCCTCCCTAACGCTCATAAAACTCTCTTGAGTGCAGACCAGGCTTCTGCATGATTTCTCTCTCACTCAGGAAGGCTCTTTGGAGGCAGCTGTGCTGCACATGAGTGGCTGGTGGATACTGTTCAGATGCATGGCTTTCTGCTTGCAAGGGTTTTTGTCTCAGCTGACTGTAAGGGAGGAGGTAGTACGTCTGGATCACAGAGTATCCATGTCCACAAACGAGGCTGCTCATTCCACAGTCCTGGAAGTGCTTTATGAAAACCCTCTGCTTTGCAATGTCACTCCTTGTAGATTAGAGTGGGAGGGGCTGGGACCAAGGTATGCTGCCTCTTACTCCCAGTTGCAGGTTTCTGGATGCTGATTGTATCTCTTACAGCATCAGTTAGTGGGCTTGTTGTCTGCCTCAGGCTTTGTTCACGGAGATCCTCCAGCTAGTTGGTGGTGTGTGCGCATGAGCAGAGGCTTCCTGCCAATCCCCCATGAGTAGTAGAGCTCCCATGGTGTGGACTCCATGAAAGCCTTGCCCCAGGCAGCATGCTTACAAAGGAGGGTGGGCCCTGCAGGACAGAGGACCATTCCCCCTGTGGAATGGCCTCAGAGATCCACCTCCCTCTCTGGCCAGCTGCTGGGGCTGTGGGTCCTAAGCATCATGGCTGACTCAGTAATAGACACAGGGTGAGGCGACTCCAGTAGCTGTTTTGACTGGTCTAATCCAGCCTGAGATCATCCTTGCATGAGCCCTCTGCCAAGATTATTTTTGTTTCTTTTATGATCTTTTCATTAGTGGCTCCTACAACACTAACCACAATCCATAAATACATCATCTGTTTGAAGCCCATCTGTACATTAATTGCCCTCCTTATTCACAAAATATCCACTCTCCACCCAAGCCCCTGGCCTCAGCTCCTCATTTTTCCCCCCTCAATGCCCGCCACCCATCCCTCATCAATCCTTGGAAATGTACTAATTCTTTTGTCATATTTTCACCCACCTTTCTTTTGAGGTCAATGAAGATCCTTGTAATCGGTTCCCACTTTCCATCCTGCCCTTCCTCCACCCTCCCAGTATCTCCACTCATAACACTGGTAAAGGGCCCATCCACTCTGGATCCCCCGTGTTTGAAATTCCTATCGGTACTAGAATACCTTCTCTAGTTTGGCCAGATTAGTATGGTAGAACTGGGATCATGATAGTGGGGCAAGAGAAAGCATTAAGAACTAGAGGAAAGTTGTGTTTCATCTTTGCTGTCTCATACCCTGTATTCTTTAATCTCCACTCTGAGATCCTTCTGTAAGGGGATGTCCAGTGCACTGCAAATAGGTTTTGGGTCTATACCCGGCAGTCCCCTCTCATTCTCCATGATAAGATTTTTTTGTTCTCATGATGCCTGTTGCCTTATCCCTTTAAAACTTTGTGATCACACAGGCTGGTATGCTTTCTCCATGTGGGCTCTGTTGCTTCAGAGCCAGATGGCTGTTTCTTTACCCTCAGGCCTTTAAGACCGCACACGCTATATCTTTAGGTAGCTGGACACCATCGGCTTTCTTCACCACATTTGCTTATGCAGCCGCTTTGTGGTCAGTGATTGTGTAGGGAAGGTGAGCATCTTAGAATGCCAATTTAATAGAACAGTGTTATTGCAATGAGGGAGTCCTTGAGCGGAGGCCCTATGTCCATCTGCTACCTTAATACTAAATCTATAAACATATGGACATAGATCTATTTCCCCATGCCCCTTTGTAAATATATGTACATAAGTACATGCCTTTATTTAGACGTCTATAACTGGCCCTTGCTTCCCAGCTCACTCTTCTATACTCTTTGATTTTCCTCTTGTGCCCACTGACATGCTCAGTCTTCCTTTGGGTTTCAGTAATTCCTCTTGGTTACATTACCTTTGATCACGCCCTACCAGGCCTCCTACATCCCCCTCACTACCGTTTTCCATCACTTGTTGTACCCTTGTCTCTGGGTTTCTTTACACCACTTCCTTTCCCCCCACCGTGCTCACTCCCATGCCCAATGGAAAGGGCCGGTCACATGTTTACTCCTCCAGATTGTTCATCCAGCCTCTCTTAATTAGACAGACCTGTAAAGGTAATAACATGCACAAAACAAGACTGAGCTAAACCAAGCAGCAAAAAGAAAAAAAAACAAACAAAAATGAAAACAAAACCCAACCCAAATCCAATGACACTAAAAGAAAACAACACTAACCAGAAAGAAAAGTACAAGGACTGTGTGGTGAACTTTAGGAGTGTTTTCCAGTCCAGTCTGTGGGGGCACCGAACCCTGACCACAAAGTCCACCTTTGGCATTCCCCGGGGACTTTGATGCTCCGTTTTCTTACTCTTCCGCTGCACTCTCTTAGTGTCATGCATCGAAGTGGCAGGATCAGTTCGGGCGCAGTTCCCACACTGTGTGTCCAGTGTTGTCCCCTCTAAGGCTATGGGTCTTTGAGGGACGTTTCTCATCGTGGGGCTGCCCATGTGGTCTTCTCTGTGGATTGGCTTCTCTGATTGGGAACATCATCCTCAAGGTGTATTGGGCCAGGATGTGCTCCATTCTCCCCTCCTCCCCCTTGTTCTGCCCTGTGTTCTCTGATCAGATATGTCCCTCTCCGCGAGCTGCAGATCCGGTGCCATCCTGTGAAATACAATCTTTTGGGGCTGCAAGGATGTGGGGGTGGGAGGGTGGGTATCAGCTCAGATCTTTTGAGAGTCCAGGAGATATTGACTGCTCGATGGGCACAGTTCTGTGGGGCACCGTGCTCTTGGTCCAGACGCTGGTTGTGAATATGACTTTGTTGTTAACCAGTTGTGTGTCTCTGGGTCAACTCCCGTGTGTTTTTGAGTGAGTTTTCTAATCTGCAAAGTAAATGTACAGGATTATCCAGACTCCCATGTCAGCAAGTTATCGAGAGGGGTTAATCAGAGACTGTTTCATATAGTGTGTACCTGCGCGCCGCATTCTAGACCTGCGATGGCAATTATGAGCTCAGGATAGAGATGGTGTCCAGCAGGTAACATACGTGGCTCCATATTGAAACAGGAAGCCCACTGTGGAGATTTCTTCCTTCCGTTGATGGCCACTGGCCACCTAGTCTTCTCCTGCTATAACTGCTTCACTGGCTCAGCAGCTGAGCCAGAAGCCAGTGATATCATAACCAGGTGGCTAACTGGGCCAAAGGGCTGATAGATATTTGTTATTTTGTTGTCTTGGGAAACCCACCTACCCTCCATGCAAACCTTCTGGTGTGAGTTATCTGTGGACGGAATCATAGGCTCACAGTAATTCACATCTTTCTTCTTGAAAATGTGCCCATATTCCTTTCTGAACCTGACAAGGTGGCCCCTGTGTCCACCAAGAAATTTACTGCCTGGCCTCCTACTTGGAGAGTTAGCCTGGGCTTTTGGCGGCGAAGTGAAACAGAGCCCTGACCCCTTCATTGAGCTTCTTCAAGCATTATTGTCTCTTGCTTGGGTCTTTCTACGTGCAGATGAGGCCCATCCACTCTAGTGGAGGGTCGTGCACCTCTCCTGGGGTTTTCAAGGCACTGATTTTTCCAGTGTCCTTCTTTCCTGCAGTAGGCACATTGGTCCTTCCCCATGGCTTGGCGGTGCCCACAGGTTAGTCTCTCCGTGAGTGGGCCATGCTCTCCTTTTCCTGAGTCTCTGGGGTATCTCATGTCAAATACGATTATTTTAGCTAGCTTCTTTGTCTCTGTCGTGCTAGGGTCATCTCTGTTGTTATACACTCAATGAGCCACTTGTACCAAATCGCTAAGATTTTTCCCTTCAAACCCTTCCCACTTCTTTGTCATGTCTGAGGCAGACTGACTGAGTAATAAAGGCAATACTTATTGCCCTCCTGTTTTCAGTGCCTCCGGGCCGTTAGGGGTATAAAGCCCGTAGGCTTCCCTCAGCCACTCTAGAAAGGCAGGCGGATATTCTCTTATAGGAACCTGAAAATTCTCACTGACCTTAGATAAATTCATAGGTTTCCTAGCTCTTCTGCAGAGGGTCATGTAAGAGCAATGGTTGATACCTGGTAAAGTCCTCTGGGCCTTGCTAGGAATTGAGATCCCACATTGTTGGTGTAGTGGCCAAAAGAGTTTCTCTCAAGTGGGGAGTGCCCGCTCGCTGACCATCAGGTTCACTGACTGCTTACTGGGCCTCTGTCTGGAAGGGCTACCCTCCTCCGTTGTGAACATCACCTGGAGAAGTTGTTGGCAAGCATTCCAGGTGGGCTGATGAGTATGGAAGTCATACCAGTACTAGTGTGTGTGGGGGGCTGCTTGTTAGGGGTGGGGGTGAGTTTGGGGGGCCGGTGGGGGAGGGAGTGACTCAATAAGGGCCTGTTAGAAGTTTTCTATTTCTGGACCCTAGAAACCTTATAGGGCGGGGGTTGAAAGAAAGGGTTTGAAGCCAGCTCTCCCACTCCCAGAGTTCTCCTGCAAAATGGGATAAAGCCGATTAGGGGAGAGTGATGGGGAGGGCAGGGGAGGGGAGGGGTGGGGGAGGGATGGGGGAGGGGAGGGGTGGGGGAGGGTGATGGGGAGGGATGGCCTCCACCTATGTGGTTTTGGGAACTTGGACCATTTGTTTTTCCGGTCCTTCCATGTTTCCTGAAACCTTGGAAACAAGGGCCCTTTCTTTGCGGGAGGGAGTAAGTCTTTTATATTTGCAGGCTTCTTAGTGGCAATGTCAGCCCACACTTGAAGTAACGGGATCAGATCAGGATATCCTGTTTCCCTTTAACCATAACTATGAACTCTTAGTAACAGGGGATGGGAAAACTAGTCTTGCGTGGGTCAATCAGGGACTCCTTCTGCCCCATCACTTTTAAACAAATTGTAGAGTCTCCAAGCTTTTGGGTTGAAACCACATCCTCTTGGTGAATGCCGAGGGCAGGGGTCCTCAAACTACAACCTGTGGGCCACATGCAGACAGCCGAGGACGTTGATCCTTTCTGCCGGGTGTATGTGCCCCATTTATTTTTTTTTTGAACTTCAAATCAAGATGTGCAGTGTGCACATGAATTTGTTCGTAATATTTGTTTTTTTAAACTATAGTCTTTCCTTCAAAAGGCCTGAGGGATAGTGAACTGGCCCCCTGGGTAAACAGTTTAAGGACCCCTGCCCTAAGGTATCCTGGACTTAGGGGTTATTAATCTCCCAGCCCTGAAACATCCCTGAACATTCTACCCATTGTAGGAGGCACCATGGGAATTTGGACCCCGGGTAATTTACAAGCCTTTACTCCAATTGAACCCAAGAAAATTCAAAATGACTTAGGCAGTTACTCTATTTTGGTCACTTTTGACTCGTCCTGCACTAGCCCATTATTTCCATTTAACTCTATAACGCGAAGCATGATGTTTTCATAACATTAAAAAATGTATATATTAATACATATATATATATTTATAACTATGAAAGTCCACAACAAAAAGAAAATTTTTTCCCAAAATTAAAATTGAAGCGTTATAGGGTTAAAAAGAAGGATGGGTCTTATCAGCGGGTCCAAGACCTTAGCATCATAAATGAATCAGTGATCCGACTGCACCTAGTAGTGCCCAAACCTGTGCCCTCCTAGGGGAAAGTGTGAATGCTTTTATCCCTCTTCCTGTACTTCCAATGAACAAACACACATGTCTGGTAATCCTAAGATTATTTTTGTTTCCTGTGACACTCACCTAATTTCAAGGCCACTGCCACCTCACAAGCTTAGCCTTGTCGTAGTCAAACTGTTCACCTTTTAGACCGTTTGTTTTTCTCAGAAGTTATCGGGTGATTAAAGCTTCTGAACCAAGTGTGCCAGGTCCACGACTACCATCTCCTGGACCACCTCAACCTTATCCATCCTGGATAAAGTTGCCCTCAATGGACAACCCCTCCCAGCAGTGTAGGAAGGGTATGGACCCAAAGCCCCACCTCGCCCCTTTTGCCAGCAGGAAGCAGCTAGAGATGTCGTCGCCCAGTACCCCCAAAGATTTGGGTCCATATCTCTTCAGGGGGGCAAATGTTAGGTAGCTATACTAGGGACTGGGGCATCCGTTATGCATGCCCATAGGGCCAAGATAAGAGCCCAGTTAGGAGAGGCACCCTGTGCATGCTCAGAGGTCCAGATTTCTGGCCATGAAGGGGAGGTCACCTGGGTGGTTCCTGTACCTGGATTGACCAATCTAGGCCATGTAAATTCAATTCAGCCACTGGGGTCGGCCAGACTTGCCCACCACGCCTCCCTAACGCTCATAAAACTCTCTTGAGTGCAGACCAGGCTTCTGCATGATTTCTCTCTCACTCAGGAAGGCTCTTTGGAGGCAGCTGTGCTGCACATGAGTGGCTGGTGGATACTGTTCAGATGCATGGCTTTCTGCTTGCAAGGGTTTTTGTCTCAGCTGACTGTAAGGGAGGAGGTAGTACATCTGGATCACAGAGTATCCATGTCCACAAACGAGGCTGCTCATTCCACAGTCCTGGAAGTGCTTTATGAAAACCCTCTGCTTTGCAATGTCACTCCTTGTAGATTAGAGTGGGAGGGGCTGGGACCAAGGTATGCTGCCTCTTACTCCCAGTTGCAGGTTTCTGGATGCTGATTGTATCTCTTACAGCATCAGTTAGTGGGCTTGTTGTCTGCCTCAGGCTTTGTTCACGGAGATCCTCCAGCTAGTTGGTGGTGTGTGCGCATGAGCAGAGGCTTCCTGCCAATCCCCCATGAGTAGTAGAGCTCCCATGGTGTGGACTCCATGAAAGCCTTGCCCCAGGCAGCATGCTTACAAAGGAGGGTGGGCCCTGCAGGACAGAGGACCATTCCCCCTGTGGAATGGCCTCAGAGATCCACCTCCCTCTCTGGCCAGCTGCTGGGGCTGTGGGTCCTAAGCATCATGGCTGACTCAGTAATAGACACAGGGTGAGGCGACTCCAGTAGCTGTTTTGACTGGTCTAATCCAGCCTGAGATCATCCTTGCATGAGCCCTCTGCCAAGATTATTTTTGTTTCTTTTATGATCTTTTCATTAGTGGCTCCTACAACACTAACCACAATCCATAAATACATCATCTGTTTGAAGCCCATCTGTACATTAATTGCCCTCCTTATTCACAAAATATCCACTCTCCACCCAAGCCCCTGGCCTCAGCTCCTCATTTTTCCCCCCTCAATGCCCGCCACCCATCCCTCATCAATCCTTGGAAATGTACTAATTCTTTTGTCATATTTTCACCCACCTTTCTTTTGAGGTCAATGAAGATCCTTGTAATCGGTTCTCACTTTCCATCCTGCCCTTCCTCCACCCTCCCAGTATCTCCACTCATAACACTGGTAAAGGGCCCATCCACTCTGGATCCCCCGTGTTTGAAATTCCTATCGGTACTAGAATACCTTCTCTAGTTTGGCCAGATTAGTATGGTAGAACTGGGATCATGATAGTGGGGCAAGAGAAAGCATTAAGAACTAGAGGAAAGTTGTGTTTCATCTTTGCTGTCTCATACCCTGTATTCTTTAATCTCCACTCTGAGATCCTTCTGTAAGGGGATGTCCAGTGCACTGCAAATAGGTTTTGGGTCTATACCCGGCAGTCCCCTCTCATTCTCCATGATAAGATTTTTTTGTTCTCATGATGCCTGTTGCCTTATCCCTTTAAAACTTTGTGATCACACAGGCTGGTATGCTTTCTCCATGTGGGCTCTGTTGCTTCAGAGCCAGATGGCTGTTTCTTTACCCTCAGGCCTTTAAGACCCCACACGCTATATCTTTAGGTAGCTGGACACCATCGGCTTTCTTCACCACATTTGCTTATGCAGTTGCTTTGTGGTCAGTGATTGTGTAGGGAAGGTGAGCATCTTAGAATGCCAATTTAATAGAACAGTGTTATTGCAATGAGGGAGTCCTTGAGCGGAGGCCCTATGTCCATCTGCTACCTTAATACTAAATCTATAAACATATGGACATAGATCTATTTCCCCATGCCCCTTTGTAAATATATGTACATATGTACATGCCTTTATTTAGACGTCTATAACTGGCCCTTGCTTCCCAGCTCACTCTTCTATACTCTTTGATTTTCCTCTTGTGCCCACTGACATGCTCAGTCTTCCTTTGGGTTTCAGTAATTCCTCTTGGTTACATTACCTTTGATCACGCTCTACCAGGCCTCCTACATCCCCCTCACTACCGTTTTCCATCACTTGTTGTACCCTTGTCTCTGGGTTTCTTTACACCACTTCCTTTCCCCCCACCGTGCTCACTCCCATGCCCAATGCAAAGGGCCGGTCACATGTTTACTCCTCCAGATTGTTCATCCAGCCTCTCTTAATTAGACAGACCTGTAAAGGTAATAACATGCACAAAACAAGACTGAGCTAAACCAAGCAGCAAAAAGAAAAAAAAACAAACAAAAATGAAAACAAAACCCAACCCAAATCCAATGACACTAAAAGAAAACAACACTAACCAGAAAGAAAAGTACAAGGACTGTGTGGTGAACTTTAGGAGTGTTTTCCAGTCCAGTCTGTGGGGGCACCGAACCCTGACCACAAAGTCCACCTTTGGCATTCCCCGGGGACTTTGATGCTCCGGTTTCTTACTCTTCCGCTGCACTCTCTTAGTGTCATGCATCGAAGTGGCAGGATCAGTTCGGGCGCAGTTCCCACACTGTGTGTCCAGTGTTGTCCCCTCTAAGGCTATGGGTCTTTGAGGGACGTTTCTCATCGTGGGGCTGCCCATGTGGTCTTCTCTGTGGATTGGCTTCTCTGATTGGGAACATCATCCTCAAGGTGTATTGGGCCAGGATGTGCTCCATTCTCCCCTCCTCCCCCTTGTTCTGCCCTGTGTTCTCTGATCAGATATGTCCCTCTCCGCGAGCTGCAGATCCGGTGCCATCCTGTGAAATACAATCTTTTGGGGCTGCAAGGATGTGGGGGTGGGGGGGTGGGTATCAGCTCAGATCTTTTGAGAGTCCAGGAGATATTGACTGCTCGATGGGCACAGTTCTGTGGGGCACCGTGCTCTTGGTCCAGACGCTGGTTGTGAATATGACTTTGTTGTTAACCAGTTGTGTGTCTCTGGGTCAACTCCCGTGTGTTTTTGAGTGAGTTTTCTAATCTGCAAAGTAAATGTACAGGATTATCCAGACTCCCATGTCAGCAAGTTATCGAGAGGGGTTAATCAGAGACTGTTTCATATAGTGTGTACCTGCGCGCCGCATTCTAGACCTGCGATGGCAATTATGAGCTCAGGATAGAGATGGTGTCCAGCAGGTAACATACGTGGCTCCATATTGAAACAGGAAGCCCACTGTGGAGATTTCTTCCTTCCGTTGATGGCCACTGGCCACCTAGTCTTCTCCTGCTATAACTGCTTCACTGGCTCAGCAGCTGAGCCAGAAGCCAGTGATATCATAACCAGGTGGCTAACTGGGCCAAAGGGCTGATAGATATTTGTTATTTTGTTGTCTTGGGAAACCCACCTACCCTCCATGCAAACCTTCTGGTGTGAGTTATCTGTGGAAGGAATCATAGTAATTCACATCTTTCTTCTTGAAAATGTGCCCATATTCCTTTCTGAACCTGACAAGGTGGCCCCTGTGTCCACCAAGAAATTTACTGCCTGGCCTCCTACTTGGAGAGTTAGCCTGGGCTTTTGGCGGCGAAGTGAAACAGAGCCCTGACCCCTTCATTGAGCTTCTTCAAGCATTATTGTCTCTTGCTTGGGTCTTTCTACGTGCAGATGAGGCCCATCCACTCTAGTGGAGGGTCGTGCACCTCTCCTGGGGTTTTCAAGGCACTGATTTTTCCAGTGTCCTTCTTTCCTGCAGTAGGCACATTGGTCCTTCCCCATGGCTTGGCGGTGCCCACAGGTTAGTCTCTCCGTGAGTGGGCCATGCTCTCCTTTTCCTGAGTCTCTGGGGTATCTCATGTCAATTACGATTATTTTAGCTAGCTTCTTTGTCTCTGTCGTGCTAGGGTCATCTCTGTTGTTATACACTCAATGAGCCACTTGTACCAAATCGCTAAGATTTTTCCCTTCAAACCCTTCCCACTTCTTTGTCATGTCTGAGGCAGACTGACTGAGTAATAAAGGCAATACTTATTGCCCTCCTGTTTTCAGTGCCTCTGGGCCGTTAGGGGTATAAAGCCCGTAGGCTTCCCTCAGCCACTCTAGAAAGGCAGGCGGATATTCTCTTATAGGAACCTGAAAATTCTCACTGACCTTAGATAAATTCATAGGTTTCCTAGCTCTTCTGCAGAGGGTCATGTAAGAGCAATGGTTGATACCTGGTAAAGTCCTCTGGGCCTTGCTAGGAATTGAGATCCCACATTGTTGGTGTAGTGGCCAAAAGAGTTTCTCTCAAGTGGGGAGTGCCCGCTCGCTGACCATCAGGTTCACTGACTGCTTACTGGGCCTCTGTCTGGAAGGGCTACCCTCCTCCGTTGTGAACAGCACCTGGAGAAGTTGTTGGCAAGCATTCCAGGTGGGCTGATGAGTATGGAAGTCATACCAGTACTAGTGTGTGTGGGGGGGCTGCTTGTTAGGGGTGGGGGTGAGTTTGGGGGGCCGGTGGGGGAGGGAGTGACTCAATAAGGGCCTGTTAGAAGTTTTCTATTTCTGGACCCTAGAAACCTTATAGGGCGGGGGTTGAAAGAAAGGGTTTGAAGCCAGCTCTCCCACTCCCAGAGTTCTCCTGCAAAATGGGATAAAGCCGATTAGGGGAGAGTGATGGGGAGGGCAGGGGAGGGGAGGGGTGGGGGAGGAATGGGGGAGGGGAGGGGTGGGGGAGGGTGATGGGGAGGGATGGCCTCCACCTATGTGGTTTTGGGAACTTGGACCGTTTGTTTTTCCGGTCCTTCCATGTTTCCTGAAACCTTGGAAACAAGGGCCCTTTCTTTGCGGGAGGGAGTAAGTCTTTTATATTTGCAGGCTTCTTAGTGGCAATGTCAGCCCACACTTGAAGTAACGGGATCAGATCGGGATATCCTGTTTCCCTTTAACCATAACTATGAACTCTTAGTAACAGGGGATGGGAAAACTAGTCTTGCGTGGGTCAATCAGGGACTCCTTCTGCCCCATCACTTTTAAACAAATTGTAGAGTCTCCAAGCTTTTGGGTTGAAACCACATCCTCTTGGTGAATGCCGAGAGCAGGGGTCCTCAAACTACAACCTGTGGGCCACATGCAGACAGCCGAGGACGTTGATCCTTTCTGCCGGGTGTATGTGCCCCATTTATTTTTTTTTTGAACTTCAAATCAAGATGTGCAGTGTGCACATGAATTTGTTCGTAATATTTGTTTTTTTAAACTATAGTCTTTCCTTCAAAAGGCCTGAGGGATAGTGAACTGGCCCCCTGGGTAAACAGTTTAAGGACCCCTGCCCTAAGGTATCCTGGACTTAGGGGTTATTAATCTCCCAGCCCTGAAACATCCCTGAACATTCTACCCATTGTAGGAGGCACCATGGGAATTTGGACCCCGGGTAATTTACAAGCCTTTACTCCAATTGAACCCAAGAAAATTCAAAATGACTTAGGCAGTTACTCTATTTTGGTCACTTTTGACTCGTCCTGCACTAGCCCATTATTTCCATTTAACTCTATAACGCGAAGCATGATGTTTTCATAACATTAAAAAATGTATATATTAATACATATATATATATTTATAACTATGAAAGTCCACAACAAAAAGAAAATTTTTTCCCAAAATTAAAATTGAAGCGTTATAGGGTTAAAAAGAAGGATGGGTCTTATCAGCGGGTCCAAGACCTTAGCATCATAAATGAATCAGTGATCCGACTGCACCTAGTAGTGCCCAAACCTGTGCCCTCCTAGGGGAAAGTGTGAATGCTTTTATCCCTCTTCCTGTACTTCCAATGAACAAACACACATGTCTGGTAATCCTAAGATTATTTTTGTTTCCTGTGACACTCACCTAATTTCAAGGCCACTGCCACCTCACAAGCTTAGCCTTGTCGTAGTCAAACTGTTCACCTTTTAGACCGTTTGTTTTTCTCAGAAGTTATCGGGTGATTAAAGCTTCTGAACCAAGTGTGCCAGGTCCACGACTACCATCTCCTGGACCACCTCAACCTTATCCATCCTGGATAAAGTTGCCCTCAATGGACAACCCCTCCCAGCAGTGTAGGAAGGGTATGGACCCAAAGCCCCACCTCGCCCCTTTTGCCAGCAGGAAGCAGCTAGAGATGTCGTCGCCCAGTACCCCCAAAGATTTGGGTCCATATCTCTTCAGGGGGGCAAATGTTAGGTAGCTATACTAGGGACTGGGGCATCCGTTATGCATGCCCATAGGGCCAAGATAAGAGCCCAGTTAGGAGAGGCACCCTGTGCATGCTCAGAGGTCCAGATTTCTGGCCATGAAGGGGAGGTCACCTGGGTGGTTCCTGTACCTGGATTGACCAATCTAGGCCATGTAAATTCAATTCAGCCACTGGGGTCGGCCAGACTTGCCCACCACGCCTCCCTAACGCTCATAAAACTCTCTTGAGTGCAGACCAGGCTTCTGCATGATTTCTCTCTCACTCAGGAAGGCTCTTTGGAGGCAGCTGTGCTGCACATGAGTGGCTGGTGGATACTGTTCAGATGCATGGCTTTCTGCTTGCAAGGGTTTTTGTCTCAGCTGACTGTAAGGGAGGAGGTAGTACGTCTGGATCACAGAGTATCCATGTCCACAAACGAGGCTGCTCATTCCACAGTCCTGGAAGTGCTTTATGAAAACCCTCTGCTTTGCAATGTCACTCCTTGTAGATTAGAGTGGGAGGGGCTGGGACCAAGGTATGCTGCCTCTTACTCCCAGTTGCAGGTTTCTGGATGCTGATTGTATCTCTTACAGCATCAGTTAGTGGGCTTGTTGTCTGCCTCAGGCTTTGTTCACGGAGATCCTCCAGCTAGTTGGTGGTGTGTGCGCATGAGCAGAGGCTTCCTGCCAATCCCCCATGAGTAGTAGAGCTCCCATGGTGTGGACTCCATGAAAGCCTTGCCCCAGGCAGCATGCTTACAAAGGAGGGTGGGCCCTGCAGGACAGAGGACCATTCCCCCTGTGGAATGGCCTCAGAGATCCACCTCCCTCTCTGGCCAGCTGCTGGGGCTGTGGGTCCTAAGCATCATGGCTGACTCAGTAATAGACACAGGGTGAGGCGACTCCAGTAGCTGTTTTGACTGGTCTAATCCAGCCTGAGATCATCCTTGCATGAGCCCTCTGCCAAGATTATTTTTGTTTCTTTTATGATCTTTTCATTAGTGGCTCCTACAACACTAACCACAATCCATAAATACATCATCTGTTTGAAGCCCATCTGTACATTAATTGCCCTCCTTATTCACAAAATATCCACTCTCCACCCAAGCCCCTGGCCTCAGCTCCTCATTTTTCCCCCCTCAATGCCCGCCACCCATCCCTCATCAATCCTTGGAAATGTACTAATTCTTTTGTCATATTTTCACCCACCTTTCTTTTGAGGTCAATGAAGATCCTTGTAATCGGTTCCCACTTTCCATCCTGCCCTTCCTCCACCCTCCCAGTATCTCCACTCATAACACTGGTAAAGGGCCCATCCACTCTGGATCCCCCGTGTTTGAAATTCCTATCGGTACTAGAATACCTTCTCTAGTTTGGCCAGATTAGTATGGTAGAACTGGGATCATGATAGTGGGGCAAGAGAAAGCATTAAGAACTAGAGGAAAGTTGTGTTTCATCTTTGCTGTCTCATACCCTGTATTCTTTAATCTCCACTCTGAGATCCTTCTGTAAGGGGATGTCCAGTGCACTGCAAATAGGTTTTGGGTCTATACCCGGCAGTCCCCTCTCATTCTCCATGATAAGATTTTTTTGTTCTCATGATGCCTGTTGCCTTATCCCTTTAAAACTTTGTGATCACACAGGCTGGTATGCTTTCTCCATGTGGGCTCTGTTGCTTCAGAGCCAGATGGCTGTTTCTTTACCCTCAGGCCTTTAAGACCCCACACGCTATATCTTTAGGTAGCTGGACACCATCGGCTTTCTTCACCACATTTGCTTATGCAGCCGCTTTGTGGTCAGTGATTGTGTAGGGAAGGTGAGCATCTTAGAATGCCAATTTAATAGAACAGTGTTATTGCAATGAGGGAGTCCTTGAGCGGAGGCCCTATGTCCATCTGCTACCTTAATACTAAATCTATAAACATATGGACATAGATCTATTTCCCCATGCCCCTTTGTAAATATATGTACATATGTACATGCCTTTATTTAGACGTCTATAACTGGCCCTTGCTTCCCAGCTCACTCTTCTATACTCTTTGATTTTCCTCTTGTGCCCACTGACATGCTCAGTCTTCCTTTGGGTTTCAGTAATTCCTCTTGGTTACATTACCTTTGATCACGCCCTACCAGGCCTCCTACATCCCCCTCACTACCGTTTTCCATCACTTGTTGTACCCTTGTCTCTGGGTTTCTTTACACCACTACCTTTCCCCCCACCGTGCTCACTCCCATGCCCAATGGAAAGGGCCGGTCACATGTTTACTCCTCCAGATTGTTCATCCAGCCTCTCTTAATTAGACAGACCTGTAAAGGTAATAACATGCACAAAACAAGACTGAGCTAAACCAAGCAGCAAAAAGAAAAAAAAACAAACAAAAATGAAAACAAAACCCAACCCAAATCCAATGACACTAAAAGAAAACAACACTAACCAGAAAGAAAAGTACAAGGACTGTGTGGTGAACTTTAGGAGTGTTTTCCAGTCCAGTCTGTGGGGGCACCGAACCCTGACCACAAAGTCCACCTTTGGCATTCCCCGGGGACTTTGATGCTCCGGTTTCTTACTCTTCCGCTGCACTCTCTTAGTGTCATGCATCGAAGTGGCAGGATCAGTTTGGGCGCAGTTCCCACACTGTGTGTCCAGTGTTGTCCCCTCTAAGGCTATGGGTCTTTGAGGGACGTTTCTCATCGTGGGGCTGCCCATGTGGTCTTCTCTGTGGATTGGCTTCTCTGATTGGGAACATCATCCTCAAGGTGTATTGGGCCAGGATGTGCTCCATTCTCCCCTCCTCCCCCTTGTTCTGCCCTGTGTTCTCTGATCAGATATGTCCCTCTCCGCGAGCTTCAGATCCGGTGCCATCCTGTGAAATACAATCTTTTGGGGCTGCAAGGATGTGGGGGTGGGGGGGTGGGTATCAGCTCAGATCTTTTGAGAGTCCAGGAGATATTGACTGCTCGATGGGCACAGTTCTGTGGGGCACCGTGCTCTTGGTCCAGACGCTGGTTGTGAATATGACTTTGTTGTTAACCAGTTGTGTGTCTCTGGGTCAACTCCCGTGTGTTTTTGAGTGAGTTTTCTAATCTGCAAAGTAAATGTACAGGATTATCCAGACTCCCATGTCAGCAAGTTATCGAGAGGGGTTAATCAGAGACTGTTTCATATAGTGTGTACCTGCGCGCCGCATTCTAGACCTGCGATGGCAATTATGAGCTCAGGATAGAGATGGTGTCCAGCAGGTAACATACGTGGCTCCATATTGAAACAGGAAGCCCACTGTGGAGATTTGGTCCTTCCGTTGATGGCCACTGGCCACCTAGTCTTCTCCTGCTATAACTGCTTCACTGGCTCAGCAGCTGAGCCAGAAGCCAGTGATATCATAACCAGGTGGCTAACTGGGCCAAAGGGCTGATAGATATTTGTTATTTTGTTGTCTTGGGAAACCCACCTACCCTCCATGCAAACCTTCTGGTGTGAGTTATCTGTGGAAGGAATCATAGGCTCACAGTAATTCACATCTTTCTTCTTGAAAATGTGCCCATATTCCTTTCTGAACCTGACAAGGTGGCCCCTGTGTCCACCAAGAAATTTACTGCCTGGCCTCCTACTTGGAGAGTTAGCCTGGGCTTTTGGCGGCGAAGTGAAACAGAGCCCTGACCCCTTCATTGAGCCTCTTCAAGCATTATTGTCTCTTGCTTGGGTCTTTCTACGTGCAGATGAGGCCCATCCACTCTAGTGGAGGGTCGTGCACCTCTCCTGGGGTTTTCAAGGCACTGATTTTTCCAGTGTCCTTCTTTCCTGCAGTAGGCACATTGGTCCTTCCCCATGGCTTGGCGGTGCCCACAGGTTAGTCTCTCCGTGAGTGGGCCATGCTCTCCTTTTCCTGAGTCTCTGGGGTATCTCATGTCAATTACGATTATTTTAGCTAGCTTCTTTGTCTCTCTCGTGCTAGGGTCATCTCTGTTGTTATACACTCAATGAGCCACTTGTACCAAATCGCTAAGATTTTTCCCTTCAAACCCTTCCCACTTCTTTGTCATGTCTGAGGCAGACTGACTGAGTAATAAAGGCAATACTTATTGCCCTCCTGTTTTCAGTGCCTCCGGGCCGTTAGGGGTATAAAGCCCGTAGGCTTCCCTCAGCCACTCTAGAAAGGCAGGCGGATATTCTCTTATAGGAACCTGAAAATTCTCACTGACCTTAGATAAATTCATAGGTTTCCTAGCTCTTCTGCAGAGGGTCATGTAAGAGCAATGGTTGATACCTGGTAAAGTCCTCTGGGCCTTGCTAGGAATTGAGATCCCACATTGTTGGTGTAGTGGCCAAAAGAGTTTCTCTCAAGTGGGGAGTGCCCGCTCGCTGACCATCAGGTTCACTGACTGCTTACTGGGCCTCTGTCTGGAAGGGCTACCCTCCTCCGTTGTGAACAGCACCTGGAGAAGTTGTTGGCAAGCATTCCAGGTGGGCTGATGAGTATGGAAGTCATACCAGTACTAGTGTGTGTGGGGGGCTGCTTGTTAGGGGTGGGGGTGAGTTTGGGGGGCCGGTGGGGGAGGGAGTGACTCAATAAGGGCCTGTTAGAAGTTTTCTATTTCTGGACCCTAGAAACCTTATAGGGCGGGGGTTGAAAGAAAGGGTTTGAAGCCAGCTCTCCCACTCCCAGAGTTCTCCTGCAAAATGGGATAAAGCCGATTAGGGGAGAGTGATGGGGAGGGCAGGGGAGGGGAGGGGTGGGGGAGGGATGGGGGAGGGGAGGGGTGGGGGAGGGTGATGGGGAGGGATGGCCTCCACCTATGTGGTTTTGGGAACTTGGACCGTTTGTTTTTCCGGTCCTTCCATGTTTCCTGAAACCTTGGAAACAAGGGCCCTTTCTTTGCGGGAGGGAGTAAGTCTTTTATATTTGCAGGCTTCTTAGTGGCAATGTCAGCCCACACTTGAAGTAACGGGATCAGATCGGGATATCCTGTTTCCCTTTAACCATAACTATGAACTCTTAGTAACAGGGGATGGGAAAACTAGTCTTGCGTGGGTCAATCAGGGACTCCTTCTGCCCCATCACTTTTAAACAAATTGTAGAGTCTCCAAGCTTTTGGGTTGAAACCACATCCTCTTGGTGAATGCCGAGAGCAGGGGTCCTCAAACTACAACCTGTGGGCCACATGCAGACAGCCGAGGACGTTGATCCTTTCTGCCGGGTGTATGTGCCCCATTTATTTTTTTTTTGAACTTCAAATCAAGATGTGCAGTGTGCACATGAATTTGTTCGTAATATTTGTTTTTTTAAACTATAGTCTTTCCTTCAAAAGGCCTGAGGGATAGTGAACTGGCCCCCTGGGTAAACAGTTTAAGGACCCCTGCCCTAAGGTATCCTGGACTTAGGGGTTATTAATCTCCCAGCCCTGAAACATCCCTGAACATTCTACCCATTGTAGGAGGCACCATGGGAATTTGGACCCCGGGTAATTTACAAGCCTTTACTCCAATTGAACCCAAGAAAATTCAAAATGACTTAGGCAGTTACTCTATTTTGGTCACTTTTGACTCGTCCTGCACTAGCCCATTATTTCCATTTAACTCTATAACGCGAAGCATGATGTTTTCATAACATTAAAAAATGTATATATTAATACATATATATATATTTATAACTATGAAAGTCCACAACAAAAAGAAAATTTTTTCCCAAAATTAAAATTGAAGCGTTATAGGGTTAAAAAGAAGGATGGGTCTTATCAGCGGGTCCAAGACCTTAGCATCATAAATGAATCAGTGATCCGACTGCACCTAGTAGTGCCCAAACCTGTGCCCTCCTAGGGGAAAGTGTGAATGCTTTTATCCCTCTTCCTGTACTTCCAATGAACAAACACACATGTCTGGTAATCCTAAGATTATTTTTGTTTCCTGTGACACTCACCTAATTTCAAGGCCACTGCCACCTCACAAGCTTAGCCTTGTCGTAGTCAAACTGTTCACCTTTTAGACCATTTGTTTTTCTCAGAAGTTATCGGGTGATTAAAGCTTCTGAACCAAGTGTGCCAGGTCCACGACTACCATCTCCTGGACCACCTCAACCTTATCCATCCTGGATAAAGTTGCCCTCAATGGACAACCCCTCCCAGCAGTGTAGGAAGGGTATGGACCCAAAGCCCCACCTCGCCCCTTTTGCCAGCAGGAAGCAGCTAGAGATGTCGTCGCCCAGTACCCCCAAAGATTTGGGTCCATATCTCTTCAGGGGGGCAAATGTTAGGTAGCTATACTAGGGACTGGGGCATCCGTTATGCATGCCCATAGGGCCAAGATAAGAGCCCAGTTAGGAGAGGCACCCTGTGCATGCTCAGAGGTCCAGATTTCTGGCCATGAAGGGGAGGTCACCTGGGTGGTTCCTGTACCTGGATTGACCAATCTAGGCCATGTAAATTCAATTCAGCCACTGGGGTCGGCCAGACTTGCCCACCACACCTCCCTAACGCTCATAAAACTCTCTTGAGTGCAGACCAGGCTTCTGCATGATTTCTCTCTCACTCAGGAAGGCTCTTTGGAGGCAGCTGTGCTGCACATGAGTGGCTGGTGGATACTGTTCAGATGCATGGCTTTCTGCTTGCAAGGGTTTTTGTCTCAGCTGACTGTAAGGGAGGAGGTAGTACGTCTGGATCACAGAGTATCCATGTCCACAAACGAGGCTGCTCATTCCACAGTCCTGGAAGTGCTTTATGAAAACCCTCTGCTTTGCAATGTCACTCCTTGTAGATTAGAGTGGGAGGGGCTGGGACCAAGGTATGCTGCCTCTTACTCCCAGTTGCAGGTTTCTGGATGCTGATTGTATCTCTTACAGCATCAGTTAGTGGGCTTGTTGTCTGCCTCAGGCTTTGTTCACGGAGATCCTCCAGCTAGTTGGTGGTGTGTGCGCATGAGCAGAGGCTTCCTGCCAATCCCCCATGAGTAGTAGAGCTCCCATGGTGTGGACTCCATGAAAGCCTTGCCCCAGGCAGCATGCTTACAAAGGAGGGTGGGCCCTGCAGGACAGAGGACCATTCCCCCTGTGGAATGGCCTCAGAGATCCACCTCCCTCTCTGGCCAGCTGCTGGGGCTGTGGGTCCTAAGCATCATGGCTGACTCAGTAATAGACACAGGGTGAGGCGACTCCAGTAGCTGTTTTGACTGGTCTAATCCAGCCTGAGATCATCCTTGCATGAGCCCTCTGCCAAGATTATTTTTGTTTCTTTTATGATCTTTTCATTAGTGGCTCCTACAACACTAACCACAATCCATAAATACATCATCTGTTTGAAGCCCATCTGTACATTAATTGCCCTCCTTATTCACAAAATATCCACTCTCCACCCAAGCCCCTGGCCTCAGCTCCTCATTTTTCCCCCCTCAATGCCCGCCACCCATCCCTCATCAATCCTTGGAAATGTACTAATTCTTTTGTCATATTTTCACCCACCTTTCTTTTGAGGTCAATGAAGATCCTTGTAATCGGTTCCCACTTTCCATCCTGCCCTTCCTCCACCCTCCCAGTATCTCCACTCATAACACTGGTAAAGGGCCCATCCACTCTGGATCCCCCGTGTTTGAAATTCCTATCGGTACTAGAATACCTTCTCTAGTTTGGCCAGATTAGTATGGTAGAACTGGGATCATGATAGTGGGGCAAGAGAAAGCATTAAGAACTAGAGGAAAGTTGTGTTTCATCTTTGCTGTCTCATACCCTGTATTCTTTAATCTCCACTCTGAGATCCTTCTGTAAGGGGATGTCCAGTGCACTGCAAATAGGTTTTGGGTCTATACCCGGCAGTCCCCTCTCATTCTCCATGATAAGATTTTTTTGTTCTCATGATGCCTGTTGCCTTATCCCTTTAAAACTTTGTGATCACACAGGCTGGTATGCTTTCTCCATGTGGGCTCTGTTGCTTCAGAGCCAGATGGCTGTTTCTTTACCCTCAGGCCTTTAAGACCCCACACGCTATATCTTTAGGTAGCTGGACACCATCGGCTTTCTTCACCACATTTGCTTATGCAGCCGCTTTGTGGTCAGTGATTGTGTAGGGAAGGTGAGCATCTTAGAATGCCAATTTAATAGAACAGTGTTATTGCAATGAGGGAGTCCTTGAGCGGAGGCCCTATGTCCATCTGCTACCTTAATACTAAATCTATAAACATATGGACATAGATCTATTTCCCCATGCCCCTTTGTAAATATATGTACATATGTACATGCCTTTATTTAGACGTCTATAACTGGCCCTTGCTTCCCAGCTCACTCTTCTATACTCTTTGATTTTCCTCTTGTGCCCACTGACATGCTCAGTCTTCCTTTGGGTTTCAGTAATTCCTCTTGGTTACATTACCTTTGATCACGCTCTACCAGGCCTCCTACATCCCCCTCACTACCGTTTTCCATCACTTGTTGTACCCTTGTCTCTGGGTTTCTTTACACCACTTCCTTTCCCCCCACCGTGCTCACTCCCATGCCCAATGCAAAGGGCCGGTCACATGTTTACTCCTCCAGATTGTTCATCCAGCCTCTCTTAATTAGACAGACCTGTAAAGGTAATAACATGCACAAAACAAGACTGAGCTAAACCAAGCAGCAAAAAGAAAAAAAAACAAACAAAAATGAAAACAAAACCCAACCCAAATCCAATGACACTAAAAGAAAACAACACTAACCAGAAAGAAAAGTACAAGGACTGTGTGGTGAACTTTAGGAGTGTTTTCCAGTCCAGTCTGTGGGGGCACCGAACCCTGACCACAAAGTCCACCTTTGGCATTCCCCGGGGACTTTGATGCTCCGGTTTCTTACTCTTCCGCTGCACTCTCTTAGTGTCATGCATCGAAGTGGCAGGATCAGTTCGGGCGCAGTTCCCACACTGTGTGTCCAGTGTTGTCCCCTCTAAGGCTATGGGTCTTTGAGGGACGTTTCTCATCGTGGGGCTGCCCATGTGGTCTTCTCTGTGGATTGGCTTCTCTGATTGGGAACATCATCCTCAAGGTGTATTGGGCCAGGATGTGCTCCATTCTCCCCTCCTCCCCCTTGTTCTGCCCTGTGTTCTCTGATCAGATATGTCCCTCTCCGCGAGCTGCAGATCCGGTGCCATCCTGTGAAATACAATCTTTTGGGGCTGCAAGGATGTGGGGGTGGGGGGGTGGGTATCAGCTCAGATCTTTTGAGAGTCCAGGAGATATTGACTGCTCGATGGGCACAGTTCTGTGGGGCACCGTGCTCTTGGTCCAGACGCTGGTTGTGAATATGACTTTGTTGTTAACCAGTTGTGTGTCTCTGGGTCAACTCCCGTGTGTTTTTGAGTGAGTTTTCTAATCTGCAAAGTAAATGTACAGGATTATCCAGACTCCCATGTCAGCAAGTTATCGAGAGGGGTTAATCAGAGACTGTTTCATATAGTGTGTACCTGCGCGCCGCATTCTAGACCTGCGATGGCAATTATGAGCTCAGGATAGAGATGGTGTCCAGCAGGTAACATACGTGGCTCCATATTGAAACAGGAAGCCCACTGTGGAGATTTCTTCCTTCCGTTGATGGCCACTGGCCACCTAGTCTTCTCCTGCTATAACTGCTTCACTGGCTCAGCAGCTGAGCCAGAAGCCAGTGATATCATAACCAGGTGGCTAACTGGGCCAAAGGGCTGATAGATATTTGTTATTTTGTTGTCTTGGGAAACCCACCTACCCTCCATGCAAACCTTCTGGTGTGAGTTATCTGTGGAAGGAATCATAGGCTCACAGTAATTCACATCTTTCTTCTTGAAAATGTGCCCATATTCCTTTCTGAACCTGACAAGGTGGCCCCTGTGTCCACCAAGAAATTTACTGCCTGGCCTCCTACTTGGAGAGTTAGCCTGGGCTTTTGGCGGCGAAGTGAAACAGAGCCCTGACCCCTTCATTGAGCTTCTTCAAGCATTATTGTCTCTTGCTTGGGTCTTTCTACGTGCAGATGAGGCCCATCCACTCTAGTGGAGGGTCGTGCACCTCTCCTGGGGTTTTCAAGGCACTGATTTTTCCAGTGTCCTTCTTTCCTGCAGTAGGCACATTGGTCCTTCCCCATGGCTTGGCGGTGCCCACAGGTTAGTCTCTCCGTGAGTGGGCCATGCTCTCCTTTTCCTGAGTCTCTGGGGTATCTCATGTCAATTACGATTATTTTAGCTAGCTTCTTTGTCTCTCTCGTGCTAGGGTCATCTCTGTTGTTATACACTCAATGAGCCACTTGTACCAAATCGCTAAGATTTTTCCCTTCAAACCCTTCCCACTTCTTTGTCATGTCTGAGGCAGACTGACTGAGTAATAAAGGCAATACTTATTGCCCTCCTGTTTTCAGTGCCTCCGGGCCGTTAGGGGTATAAAGCCCGTAGGCTTCCCTCAGCCACTCTAGAAAGGCAGGCGGATATTCTCTTATAGGAACCTGAAAATTCTCACTGACCTTAGATAAATTCATAGGTTTCCTAGCTCTTCTGCAGAGGGTCATGTAAGAGCAATGGTTGATACCTGGTAAAGTCCTCTGGGCCTTGCTAGGAATTGAGATCCCACATTGTTGGTGTAGTGGCCAAAAGAGTTTCTCTCAAGTGGGGAGTGCCCGCTCGCTGACCATCAGGTTCACTGACTGCTTACTGGGCCTCTGTCTGGAAGGGCTACCCTCCTCCGTTGTGAACAGCACCTGGAGAAGTTGTTGGCAAGCATTCCAGGTGGGCTGATGAGTATGGAAGTCATACCAGTACTAGTGTGTGTGGGGGGCTGCTTGTTAGGGGTGGGGGTGAGTTTGGGGGGCCGGTGGGGGAGGGAGTGACTCAATAAGGGCCTGTTAGAAGTTTTCTATTTCTGGACCCTAGAAACCTTATAGGGCGGGGGTTGAAAGA
This sequence comes from Tenrec ecaudatus, assembly GCF_050624435.1. Lineage (NCBI taxonomy): Eukaryota > Metazoa > Chordata > Mammalia > Afrosoricida > Tenrecidae > Tenrec > Tenrec ecaudatus. The sequence continues at coordinate 99,449 of NW_027458046.1, forward strand.
AAGGGTTTGAAGCCAGCTCTCCCACTCCCAGAGTTCTCCTGCAAAATGGGATAAAGCCGATTAGGGGAGAGTGATGGGGAGGGCAGGGGAGGGGAGGGGTGGGGGAGGGATGGGGGAGGGGAGGGGTGGGGGAGGGTGATGGGGAGGGATGGCCTCCACCTATGTGGTTTTGGGAACTTGGACCGTTTGTTTTTCCGGTCCTTCCATGTTTCCTGAAACCTTGGAAACAAGGGCCCTTTCTTTGCGGGAGGGAGTAAGTCTTTTATATTTGCAGGCTTCTTAGTGGCAATGTCAGCCCACACTTGAAGTAACGGGATCAGATCGGGATATCCTGTTTCCCTTTAACCATAACTATGAACTCTTAGTAACAGGGGATGGGAAAACTAGTCTTGCGTGGGTCAATCAGGGACTCCTTCTGCCCCATCACTTTTAAACAAATTGTAGAGTCTCCAAGCTTTTGGGTTGAAACCACATCCTCTTGGTGAATGCCGAGAGCAGGGGTCCTCAAACTACAACCTGTGGGCCACATGCAGACAGCCGAGGACGTTGATCCTTTCTGCCGGGTGTATGTGCCCCATTTATTTTTTTTTTGAACTTCAAATCAAGATGTGCAGTGTGCACATGAATTTGTTCGTAATATTTGTTTTTTTAAACTATAGTCTTTCCTTCAAAAGGCCTGAGGGATAGTGAACTGGCCCCCTGGGTAAACAGTTTAAGGACCCCTGCCCTAAGGTATCCTGGACTTAGGGGTTATTAATCTCCCAGCCCTGAAACATCCCTGAACATTCTACCCATTGTAGGAGGCACCATGGGAATTTGGACCCCGGGTAATTTACAAGCCTTTACTCCAATTGAACCCAAGAAAATTCAAAATGACTTAGGCAGTTACTCTATTTTGGTCACTTTTGACTCGTCCTGCACTAGCCCATTATTTCCATTTAACTCTATAACGCGAAGCATGATGTTTTCATAACATTAAAAAATGTATATATTAATACATATATATATATTTATAACTATGAAAGTCCACAACAAAAAGAAAATTTTTTCCCAAAATTAAAATTGAAGCGTTATAGGGTTAAAAAGAAGGATGGGTCTTATCAGCGGGTCCAAGACCTTAGCATCATAAATGAATCAGTGATCCGACTGCACCTAGTAGTGCCCAAACCTGTGCCCTCCTAGGGGAAAGTGTGAATGCTTTTATCCCTCTTCCTGTACTTCCAATGAACAAACACACATGTCTGGTAATCCTAAGATTATTTTTGTTTCCTGTGACACTCACCTAATTTCAAGGCCACTGCCACCTCACAAGCTTAGCCTTGTCGTAGTCAAACTGTTCACCTTTTAGACCGTTTGTTTTTCTCAGAAGTTATCGGGTGATTAAAGCTTCTGAACCAAGTGTGCCAGGTCCACGACTACCATCTCCTGGACCACCTCAACCTTATCCATCCTGGATAAAGTTGCCCTCAATGGACAACCCCTCCCAGCAGTGTAGGAAGGGTATGGACCCAAAGCCCCACCTCGCCCCTTTTGCCAGCAGGAAGCAGCTAGAGATGTCGTCGCCCAGTACCCCCAAAGATTTGGGTCCATATCTCTTCAGGGGGGCAAATGTTAGGTAGCTATACTAGGGACTGGGGCATCCGTTATGCATGCCCATAGGGCCAAGATAAGAGCCCAGTTAGGAGAGGCACCCTGTGCATGCTCAGAGGTCCAGATTTCTGGCCATGAAGGGGAGGTCACCTGGGTGGTTCCTGTACCTGGATTGACCAATCTAGGCCATGTAAATTCAATTCAGCCACTGGGGTCGGCCAGACTTGCCCACCACGCCTCCCTAACGCTCATAAAACTCTCTTGAGTGCAGACCAGGCTTCTGCATGATTTCTCTCTCATTCAGGAAGGCTCTTTGGAGGCAGCTGTGCTGCACATGAGTGGCTGGTGGATACTGTTCAGATGCATGGCTTTCTGCTTGCAAGGGTTTTTGTCTCAGCTGACTGTAAGGGAGGAGGTAGTACGTCTGGATCACAGAGTATCCATGTCCACAAACGAGGCTGCTCATTCCACAGTCCTGGAAGTGCTTTATGAAAACCCTCTGCTTTGCAATGTCACTCCTTGTAGATTAGAGTGGGAGGGGCTGGGACCAAGGTATGCTGCCTCTTACTCCCAGTTGCAGGTTTCTGGATGCTGATTGTATCTCTTACAGCATCAGTTAGTGGGCTTGTTGTCTGCCTCAGGCTTTGTTCACGGAGATCCTCCAGCTAGTTGGTGGTGTGTGCGCATGAGCAGAGGCTTCCTGCCAATCCCCCATGAGTAGTAGAGCTCCCATGGTGTGGACTCCATGAAAGCCTTGCCCCAGGCAGCATGCTTACAAAGGAGGGTGGGCCCTGCAGGACAGAGGACCATTCCCCCTGTGGAATGGCCTCAGAGATCCACCTCCCTCTCTGGCCAGCTGCTGGGGCTGTGGGTCCTAAGCATCATGGCTGACTCAGTAATAGACACAGGGTGAGGCGACTCCAGTAGCTGTTTTGACTGGTCTAATCCAGCCTGAGATCATCCTTGCATGAGCCCTCTGCCAAGATTATTTTTGTTTCTTTTATGATCTTTTCATTAGTGGCTCCTACAACACTAACCACAATCCATAAATACATCATCTGTTTGAAGCCCATCTGTACATTAATTGCCCTCCTTATTCACAAAATATCCACTCTCCACCCAAGCCCCTGGCCTCAGCTCCTCATTTTTCCCCCCTCAATGCCCGCCACCCATCCCTCATCAATCCTTGGAAATGTACTAATTCTTTTGTCATATTTTCACCCACCTTTCTTTTGAGGTCAATGAAGATCCTTGTAATCGGTTCCCACTTTCCATCCTGCCCTTCCTCCACCCTCCCAGTATCTCCACTCATAACACTGGTAAAGGGCCCATCCACTCTGGATCCCCCGTGTTTGAAATTCCTATCGGTACTAGAATACCTTCTCTAGTTTGGCCAGATTAGTATGGTAGAACTGGGATCATGATAGTGGGGCAAGAGAAAGCATTAAGAACTAGAGGAAAGTTGTGTTTCATCTTTGCTGTCTCATACCCTGTATTCTTTAATCTCCACTCTGAGATCCTTCTGTAAGGGGATGTCCAGTGCACTGCAACTAGGTTTTGGGTCTATACCCGGCAGTCCCCTCTCATTCTCCATGATAAGATTTTTTTGTTCTCATGATGCCTGTTGCCTTATCCCTTTAAAACTTTGTGATCACACAGGCTGGTATGCTTTCTCCATGTGGGCTCTGTTGCTTCAGAGCCAGATGGCTGTTTCTTTACCCTCAGGCCTTTAAGACCCCACACGCTATATCTTTAGGTAGCTGGACACCATCGGCTTTCTTCACCACATTTGCTTATGCAGCCGCTTTGTGGTCAGTGATTGTGTAGGGAAGGTGAGCATCTTAGAATGCCAATTTAATAGAACAGTGTTATTGCAATGAGGGAGTCCTTGAGCGGAGGCCCTATGTCCATCTGCTACCTTAATACTAAATCTATAAACATATGGACATAGATCTATTTCCCCATGCCCCTTTGTAAATATATGTACATATGTACATGCCTTTATTTAGACGTCTATAACTGGCCCTTGCTTCCCAGCTCACTCTTCTATACTCTTTGATTTTCCTCTTGTGCCCACTGACATGCTCAGTCTTCCTTTGGGTTTCAGTAATTCCTCTTGGTTACATTACCTTTGATCACGCTCTACCAGGCCTCCTACATCCCCCTCACTACCGTTTTCCATCACTTGTTGTACCCTTGTCTCTGGGTTTCTTTACACCACTTCCTTTCCCCCCACCGTGCTCACTCCCATGCCCAATGCAAAGGGCCGGTCACATGTTTACTCCTCCAGATTGTTCATCCAGCCTCTCTTAATTAGACAGACCTGTAAAGGTAATAACATGCACAAAACAAGACTGAGCTAAACCAAGCAGCAAAAAGAAAAAAAAACAAACAAAAATGAAAACAAAACCCAACCCAAATCCAATGACACTAAAAGAAAACAACACTAACCAGAAAGAAAAGTACAAGGACTGTGTGGTGAACTTTAGGAGTGTTTTCCAGTCCAGTCTGTGGGGGCACCGAACCCTGACCACAAAGTCCACCTTTGGCATTCCCCGGGGACTTTGATGCTCCATTTTCTTACTCTTCCGCTGCACTCTCTTAGTGTCATGCATCGAAGTGGCAGGATCAGTTCGGGCGCAGTTCCCACACTGTGTGTCCAGTGTTGTCCCCTCTAAGGCTATGGGTCTTTGAGGGACGTTTCTCATCGTGGGGCTGCCCATGTGGTCTTCTCTGTGGATTGGCTTCTCTGATTGGGAACATCATCCTCAAGGTGTATTGGGCCAGGATGTGCTCCATTCTCCCCTCCTCCCCCTTGTTCTGCCCTGTGTTCTCTGATCAGATATGTCCCTCTCCGCGAGCTTCAGATCCGGTGCCATCCTGTGAAATACAATCTTTTGGGGCTGCAAGGATGTGGGGGTGGGGGGGTGGGTATCAGCTCAGATCTTTTGAGAGTCCAGGAGATATTGACTGCTCGATGGGCACAGTTCTGTGGGGCACCGTGCTCTTGGTCCAGACGCTGGTTGTGAATATGACTTTGTTGTTAACCAGTTGTGTGTCTCTGGGTCAACTCCCGTGTGTTTTTGAGTGAGTTTTCTAATCTGCAAAGTAAATGTACAGGATTATCCAGACTCCCATGTCAGCAAGTTATCGAGAGGGGTTAATCAGAGACTGTTTCATATAGTGTGTACCTGCGCGCCGCATTCTAGACCTGCGATGGCAATTATGAGCTCAGGATAGAGATGGTGTCCAGCAGGTAACATACGTGGCTCCATATTGAAACAGGAAGCCCACTGTGGAGATTTCTTCCTTCCGTTGATGGCCACTGGCCACCTAGTCTTCTCCTGCTATAACTGCTTCACTGGCTCAGCAGCTGAGCCAGAAGCCAGTGATATCATAACCAGGTGGCTAACTGGGCCAAAGGGCTGATAGATATTTGTTATTTTGTTGTCTTGGGAAACCCACCTACCCTCCATGCAAACCTTCTGGTGTGAGTTATCTGTGGAAGGAATCATAGGCTCACAGTAATTCACATCTTTCTTCTTGAAAATGTGCCCATATTCCTTTCTGAACCTGACAAGGTGGCCCCTGTGTCCACCAAGAAATTTACTGCCTGGCCTCCTACTTGGAGAGTTAGCCTGGGCTTTTGGCGGCGAAGTGAAACAGAGCCCTGACCCCTTCATTGAGCTTCTTCAAGCATTATTGTCTCTTGCTTGGGTCTTTCTACGTGCAGATGAGGCCCATCCACTCTAGTGGAGGGTCGTGCACCTCTCCTGGGGTTTTCAAGGCACTGATTTTTCCAGTGTCCTTCTTTCCTGCAGTAGGCACATTGGTCCTTCCCCATGGCTTGGCGGTGCCCACAGGTTAGTCTCTCCGTGAGTGGGCCATGCTCTCCTTTTCCTGAGTCTCTGGGGTATCTCATGTCAATTACGATTATTTTAGCTAGCTTCTTTGTCTCTCTCGTGCTAGGGTCATCTCTGTTGTTATACACTCAATGAGCCACTTGTACCAAATCGCTAAGATTTTTCCCTTCAAACCCTTCCCACTTCTTTGTCATGTCTGAGGCAGACTGACTGAGTAATAAAGGCAATACTTATTGCCCTCCTGTTTTCAGTGCCTCCGGGCCGTTAGGGGTATAAAGCCCGTAGGCTTCCCTCAGCCACTCTAGAAAGGCAGGCGGATATTCTCTTATAGGAACCTGAAAATTCTCACTGACCTTAGATAAATTCATAGGTTTCCTAGCTCTTCTGCAGAGGGTCATGTAAGAGCAATGGTTGATACCTGGTAAAGTCCTCTGGGCCTTGCTAGGAATTGAGATCCCACATTGTTGGTGTAGTGGCCAAAAGAGTTTCTCTCAAGTGGGGAGTGCCCGCTCGCTGACCATCAGGTTCACTGACTGCTTACTGGGCCTCTGTCTGGAAGGGCTACCCTCCTCCGTTGTGAACAGCACCTGGAGAAGTTGTTGGCAAGCATTCCAGGTGGGCTGATGAGTATGGAAGTCATACCAGTACTAGTGTGTGTGGGGGGCTGCTTGTTAGGGGTGGGGGTGAGTTTGGGGGGCCGGTGGGGGAGGGAGTGACTCAATAAGGGCCTGTTAGAAGTTTTCTATTTCTGGACCCTAGAAACCTTATAGGGCGGGGGTTGAAAGAAAGGGTTTGAAGCCAGCTCTCCCACTCCCAGAGTTCTCCTGCAAAATGGGATAAAGCCGATTAGGGGAGAGTGATGGGGAGGGCAGGGGAGGGGAGGGGTGGGGGAGGGATGGGGGAGGGGAGGGGTGGGGGAGGGTGATGGGGAGGGATGGCCTCCACCTATGTGGTTTTGGGAACTTGGACCGTTTGTTTTTCCGGTCCTTCCATGTTTCCTGAAACCTTGGAAACAAGGGCCCTTTCTTTGCGGGAGGGAGTAAGTCTTTTATATTTGCAGGCTTCTTAGTGGCAATGTCAGCCCACACTTGAAGTAACGGGATCAGATCGGGATATCCTGTTTCCCTTTAACCATAACTATGAACTCTTAGTAACAGGGGATGGGAAAACTAGTCTTGCGTGGGTCAATCAGGGACTCCTTCTGCCCCATCACTTTTAAACAAATTGTAGTCTCCAAGCTTTTGGGTTGAAACCACATCCTCTTGGTGAATGCCGAGAGCAGGGGTCCTCAAACTACAACCTGTGGGCCACATGCAGACAGCCGAGGACGTTGATCCTTTCTGCCGGGTGTATGTGCCCCATTTATATTTTTTTTGAACTTCAAATCAAGATGTGCAGTGTGCACATGAATTTGTTCGTAATATTTGTTTTTTTAAACTATAGTCTTTCCTTCAAAAGGCCTGAGGGATAGTGAACTGGCCCCCTGGGTAAACAGTTTAAGGACCCCTGCCCTAAGGTATCCTGGACTTAGGGGTTATTAATCTCCCAGCCCTGAAACATCCCTGAACATTCTACCCATTGTAGGAGGCACCATGGGAATTTGGACCCCGGGTAATTTACAAGCCTTTACTCCAATTGAACCCAAGAAAATTCAAAATGACTTAGGCAGTTACTCTATTTTGGTCACTTTTGACTCGTCCTGCACTAGCCCATTATTTCCATTTAACTCTATAACGCGAAGCATGATGTTTTCATAACATTAAAAAATGTATATATTAATACATATATATATATTTATAACTATGAAAGTCCACAACAAAAAGAAAATTTTTTCCCAAAATTAAAATTGAAGCGTTATAGGGTTAAAAAGAAGGATGGGTCTTATCAGCGGGTCCAAGACCTTAGCATCATAAATGAATCAGTGATCCGACTGCACCTAGTAGTGCCCAAACCTGTGCCCTCCTAGGGGAAAGTGTGAATGCTTTTATCCCTCTTCCTGTACTTCCAATGAACAAACACACATGTCTGGTAATCCTAAGATTATTTTTGTTTCCTGTGACACTCACCTAATTTCAAGGCCACTGCCACCTCACAAGCTTAGCCTTGTCGTAGTCAAACTGTTCACCTTTTAGACCGTTTGTTTTTCTCAGAAGTTATCGGGTGATTAAAGCTTCTGAACCAAGTGTGCCAGGTCCACGACTACCATCTCCTGGACCACCTCAACCTTATCCATCCTGGATAAAGTTGCCCTCAATGGACAACCCCTCCCAGCAGTGTAGGAAGGGTATGGACCCAAAGCCCCACCTCGCCCCTTTTGCCAGCAGGAAGCAGCTAGAGATGTCATCGCCCAGTACCCCCAAAGATTTGGGTCCATATCTCTTCAGGGGGGCAAATGTTAGGTAGCTATACTAGGGACTGGGGCATCCGTTATGCATGCCCATAGGGCCAAGATAAGAGCCCAGTTAGGAGAGGCACCCTGTGCATGCTCAGAGGTCCAGATTTCTGGCCATGAAGGGGAGGTCACCTGGGTGGTTCCTGTACCTGGATTGACCAATCTAGGCCATGTAAATTCAATTCAGCCACTGGGGTCGGCCAGACTTGCCCACCACGCCTCCCTAACGCTCATAAAACTCTCTTGAGTGCAGACCAGGCTTCTGCATGATTTCTCTCTCACTCAGGAAGGCTCTTTGGAGGCAGCTGTGCTGCACATGAGTGGCTGGTGGATACTGTTCAGATGCATGGCTTTCTGCTTGCAAGGGTTTTTGTCTCAGCTGACTGTAAGGGAGGAGGTAGTACGTCTGGATCACAGAGTATCCATGTCCACAAACGAGGCTGCTCATTCCACAGTCCTGGAAGTGCTTTATGAAAACCCTCTGCTTTGCAATGTCACTCCTTGTAGATTAGAGTGGGAGGGGCTGGGACCAAGGTATGCTGCCTCTTACTCCCAGTTGCAGGTTTCTGGATGCTGATTGTATCTCTTACAGCATCAGTTAGTGGGCTTGTTGTCTGCCTCAGGCTTTGTTCACGGAGATCCTCCAGCTAGTTGGTGGTGTGTGCGCATGAGCAGAGGCTTCCTGCCAATCCCCCATGAGTAGTAGAGCTCCCATGGTGTGGACTCCATGAAAGCCTTGCCCCAGGCAGCATGCTTACAAAGGAGGGTGGGCCCTGCAGGACAGAGGACCATTCCCCCTGTGGAATGGCCTCAGAGATCCACCTCCCTCTCTGGCCAGCTGCTGGGGCTGTGGGTCCTAAGCATCATGGCTGACTCAGTAATAGACACAGGGTGAGGCGACTCCAGTAGCTGTTTTGACTGGTCTAATCCAGCCTGAGATCATCCTTGCATGAGCCCTCTGCCAAGATTATTTTTGTTTCTTTTATGATCTTTTCATTAGTGGCTCCTACAACACTAACCACAATCCATAAATACATCATCTGTTTGAAGCCCATCTGTACATTAATTGCCCTCCTTATTCACAAAATATCCACTCTCCACCCAAGCCCCTGGCCTCAGCTCCTCATTTTTCCCCCCCTCAATGCCCGCCACCCATCCCTCATCAATCCTTGGAAATGTACTAATTCTTTTGTCATATTTTCACCCACCTTTCTTTTGAGGTCAATGAAGATCCTTGTAATCGGTTCCCACTTTCCATCCTGCCCTTCCTCCACCCTCCCAGTATCTCCACTCATAACACTGGTAAAGGGCCCATCCACTCTGGATCCCCCGTGTTTGAAATTCCTATCGGTACTAGAATACCTTCTCTAGTTTGGCCAGATTAGTATGGTAGAACTGGGATCATGATAGTGGGGCAAGAGAAAGCATTAAGAACTAGAGGAAAGTTGTGTTTCATCTTTGCTGTCTCATACCCTGTATTCTTTAATCTCCACTCTGAGATCCTTCTGTAAGGGGATGTCCAGTGCACTGCAAATAGGTTTTGGGTCTATACCCGGCAGTCCCCTCTCATTCTCCATGATAAGATTTTTTTGTTCTCATGATGCCTGTTGCCTTATCCCTTTAAAACTTTGTGATCACACAGGCTGGTATGCTTTCTCCATGTGGGCTCTGTTGCTTCAGAGCCAGATGGCTGTTTCTTTACCCTCAGGCCTTTAAGACCCCACACGCTATATCTTTAGGTAGCTGGACACCATCGGCTTTCTTCACCACATTTGCTTATGCAGCCGCTTTGTGGTCAGTGATTGTGTAGGGAAGGTGAGCATCTTAGAATGCCAATTTAATAGAACAGTGTTATTGCAATGAGGGAGTCCTTGAGCGGAGGCCCTATGTCCATCTGCTACCTTAATACTAAATCTATAAACATATGGACATAGATCTATTTCCCCATGCCCCTTTGTAAATATATGTACATATGTACATGCCTTTATTTAGACGTCTATAACTGGCCCTTGCTTCCCAGCTCACTCTTCTATACTCTTTGATTTTCCTCTTGTGCCCACTGACATGCTCAGTCTTCCTTTGGGTTTCAGTAATTCCTCTTGGTTACATTACCTTTGATCACGCTCTACCAGGCCTCCTACATCCCCCTCACTACCGTTTTCCATCACTTGTTGTACCCTTGTCTCTGGGTTTCTTTACACCACTTCCTTTCCCCCCACCGTGCTCACTCCCATGCCCAATGCAAAGGGCCGGTCACATGTTTACTCCTCCAGATTGTTCATCCAGCCTCTCTTAATTAGACAGACCTGTAAAGGTAATAACATGCACAAAACAAGACTGAGCTAAACCAAGCAGCAAAAAGAAAAAAAAACAAACAAAAATGAAAACAAAACCCAACCCAAATCCAATGACACTAAAAGAAAACAACACTAACCAGAAAGAAAAGTACAAGGACTGTGTGGTGAACTTTAGGAGTGTTTTCCAGTCCAGTCTGTGGGGGCACCGAACCCTGACCACAAAGTCCACCTTTGGCATTCCCCGGGGACTTTGATGCTCCATTTTCTTACTCTTCCGCTGCACTCTCTTAGTGTCATGCATCGAAGTGGCAGGATCAGTTCGGGCGCAGTTCCCACACTGTGTGTCCAGTGTTGTCCCCTCTAAGGCTATGGGTCTTTGAGGGACGTTTCTCATCGTGGGGCTGCCCATGTGGTCTTCTCTGTGGATTGGCTTCTCTGATTGGGAACATCATCCTCAAGGTGTATTGGGCCAGGATGTGCTCCATTCTCCCCTCCTCCCCCTTGTTCTGCCCTGTGTTCTCTGATCAGATATGTCCCTCTCCGCGAGCTTCAGATCCGGTGCCATCCTGTGAAATACAATCTTTTGGGGCTGCAAGGATGTGGGGGTGGGGGGGTGGGTATCAGCTCAGATCTTTTGAGAGTCCAGGAGATATTGACTGCTCGATGGGCACAGTTCTGTGGGGCACCGTGCTCTTGGTCCAGACGCTGGTTGTGAATATGACTTTGTTGTTAACCAGTTGTGTGTCTCTGGGTCAACTCCCGTGTGTTTTTGAGTGAGTTTTCTAATCTGCAAAGTAAATGTACAGGATTATCCAGACTCCCATGTCAGCAAGTTATCGAGAGGGGTTAATCAGAGACTGTTTCATATAGTGTGTACCTGCGCGCCGCATTCTAGACCTGCGATGGCAATTATGAGCTCAGGATAGAGATGGTGTCCAGCAGGTAACATACGTGGCTCCATATTGAAACAGGAAGCCCACTGTGGAGATTTCTTCCTTCCGTTGATGGCCACTGGCCACCTAGTCTTCTCCTGCTATAACTGCTTCACTGGCTCAGCAGCTGAGCCAGAAGCCAGTGATATCATAACCAGGTGGCTAACTGGGCCAAAGGGCTGATAGATATTTGTTATTTTGTTGTCTTGGGAAACCCACCTACCCTCCATGCAAACCTTCTGGTGTGAGTTATCTGTGGAAGGAATCATAGGCTCACAGTAATTCACATCTTTCTTCTTGAAAATGTGCCCATATTCCTTTCTGAACCTGACAAGGTGGCCCCTGTGTCCACCAAGAAATTTACTGCCTGGCCTCCTACTTGGAGAGTTAGCCTGGGCTTTTGGCGGCGAAGTGAAACAGAGCCCTGACCCCTTCATTGAGCTTCTTCAAGCATTATTGTCTCTTGCTTGGGTCTTTCTACGTGCAGATGAGGCCCATCCACTCTAGTGGAGGGTCGTGCACCTCTCCTGGGGTTTTCAAGGCACTGATTTTTCCAGTGTCCTTCTTTCCTGCAGTAGGCACATTGGTCCTTCCCCATGGCTTGGCGGTGCCCACAGGTTAGTCTCTCCGTGAGTGGGCCATGCTCTCCTTTTCCTGAGTCTCTGGGGTATCTCATGTCAATTACGATTATTTTAGCTAGCTTCTTTGTCTCTCTCGTGCTAGGGTCATCTCTGTTGTTATACACTCAATGAGCCACTTGTACCAAATCGCTAAGATTTTTCCCTTCAAACCCTTCCCACTTCTTTGTCATGTCTGAGGCAGACTGACTGAGTAATAAAGGCAATACTTATTGCCCTCCTGTTTTCAGTGCCTCCGGGCCGTTAGGGGTATAAAGCCCGTAGGCTTCCCTCAGCCACTCTAGAAAGGCAGGCGGATATTCTCTTATAGGAACCTGAAAATTCTCACTGACCTTAGATAAATTCATAGGTTTCCTAGCTCTTCTGCAGAGGGTCATGTAAGAGCAATGGTTGATACCTGGTAAAGTCCTCTGGGCCTTGCTAGGAATTGAGATCCCACATTGTTGGTGTAGTGGCCAAAAGAGTTTCTCTCAAGTGGGGAGTGCCCGCTCGCTGACCATCAGGTTCACTGACTGCTTACTGGGCCTCTGTCTGGAAGGGCTACCCTCCTCCGTTGTGAACAGCACCTGGAGAAGTTGTTGGCAAGCATTCCAGGTGGGCTGATGAGTATGGAAGTCATACCAGTACTAGTGTGTGTGGGGGGGCTGCTTGTTAGGGGTGGGGGTGAGTTTGGGGGGCCGGTGGGGGAGGGAGTGACTCAATAAGGGCCTGTTAGAAGTTTTCTATTTCTGGACCCTAGAAACCTTATAGGGCGGGGGTTGAAAGAAAGGGTTTGAAGCCAGCTCTCCCACTCCCAGAGTTCTCCTGCAAAATGGGATAAAGCCGATTAGGGGAGAGTGATGGGGAGGGGAGGGGAGGGGAGGGGTGAGGGAGGGGAGGGGTGGGGGAGGGTGATGGGGAGGGATGGCCTCCACCTATGTGGTTTTGGGAACTTGGACCGTTTGTTTTTCCGGTCCTTCCATGTTTCCTGAAACCTTGGAAACAAGGGCCCTTTCTTTGTGGGAGGGAGTAAGTCTTTTATATTTGCAGGCTTCTTAGTGGCAATGTCAGCCCACACTTGAAGTAACGGGATCAGATCGGGATATCCTGGTTCCCTTTAACCATAACTATGAACTCTTAGTAACAGGGGATGGGAAAACTAGTCTTGCGTGGGTCAATCAGGGACTCCTTCTGCCCCATCACTTTTAAACAAATTGTAGAGTCTCCAAGCTTTTGGGTTGAAACCACATCCTCTTGGTGAATGCCGAGAGCAGGGGTCCTCAAACTACAACCTGTGGGCCACATGCAGACAGCCGAGGACGTTGATCCTTTCTGCCGGGTGTATGTGCCCCATTTATTTTTTTTTTGAACTTCAAATCAAGATGTGCAGTGTGCACATGAATTTGTTCGTAATATTTGTTTTTTTAAACTATAGTCTTTCCTTCAAAAGGCCCGAGGGATAGTGAACTGGCCCCCTGGGTAAACAGTTTAAGGACCCCTGCCCTAAGGTATCCTGGACTTAGGGGTTATTAATCTCCTAGCCCTGAAACATCCCTGAACATTCTACCCGTTGTAGGAGGCACCATGGGAATTTGGACCCCGGGTAATTTACAAGCCTTTACTCCAATTGAACCCAAGAAAATTCAAAATGACTTAGGCAGTTACTCTATTTTGGTCACTTTTGACTCGTCCTGCACTAGCCCATTATTTCCATTTAACTCTATAACGCGAAGCATGATGTTTTCATAACATTAAAAATGTATATATTAATACATATATATATATTTATAACTATGAAAGTCCACAACAAAAAGAAAATTTTTTCCAAAAATTAAAATTGAAGCGTTATAGGGTTAAAAAGAAGGATGGGTCTTATCAGCGGGTCCAAGACCTTAGCATCATAAATGAATCAGTGATCCGACTGCACCTAGTAGTGCCCAAACCTGTGCCCTCCTAGGGGAAAGTGTGAATGCTTTTATCCCTCTTCCTGTACTTCCAATGAACAAACACACATGTCTGGTAATCCTAAGATTATTTTTGTTTCCTGTGACACTCACCTAATTTCAAGGCCACTGCCACCTCACAAGCTTAGCCTTGTCGTAGTCAAACTGTTCACCTTTTAGACCGTTTGTTTTTCTCAGAAGTTATCGGGTGATTAAAGCTTCTGAACCAAGTGTGCCAGGTCCACGACTACCATCTCCTGGACCACCTCAACCTTATCCATCCTGGATAAAGTTGCCCTCAATGGACAACCCCTCCCAGCAGTGTAGGAAGGGTATGGACCCAAAGCCCAACCTCGCCCCTTTTGCCAGCAGGAAGCAGCTAGAGATGTCGTCGCCCAGTACCCCCAAAGATTTGGGTCCATATCTCTTCAGGGGGGCAAATGTTAGGTAGCTATACTAGGGACTGGGGCATCCGTTATGCATGCCCATAGGGCCAAGATAAGAGCCCAGTTAGGAGAGGCACCCTGTGCATGCTCAGAGGTCCAGATTTCTGGCCATGAAGGGGAGGTCACCTGGGTGGTTCCTGTACCTGGATTGACCAATCTAGGCCATGTAAATTCAATTCAGCCACTGGGGTCGGCCAGACTTGCCCACCACGCCTCCCTAACGCTCATAAAACTCTCTTGAGTGCAGACCAGGCTTCTGCATGATTTCTCTCTCATTCAGGAAGGCTCTTTGGAGGCAGCTGTGCTGCACATGAGTGGTTGGTGGATACTGTTCAGATGCATGGCTTTCTGCTTGCAAGGGTTTTTGTCTCAGCTGACTGTAAGGGAGGAGGTAGTACGTCTGGATCACAGAGTATCCATGTCCACAAACGAGGCTGCTCATTCCACAGTCCTGGAAGTGCTTTATGAAAACCCTCTGCTTTGCAATGTCACTCCTTGTAGATTAGAGTGGGAGGGGCTGGGACCAAGGTATGCTGCCTCTTACTCCCAGTTGCAGGTTTCTGGATGCTGATTGTATCTCTTACAGCATCAGTTAGTGGGCTTGTTGTCTGCCTCAGGCTTTGTTCACGGAGATCCTCCAGCTAGTTGGTGGTGTGTGCGCATGAGCAGAGGCTTCCTGCCAATCCCCCATGAGTAGTAGAGCTCCCATGGTGTGGACTCCATGAAAGCCTTGCCCCAGGCAGCATGCTTACAAAGGAGGGTGGGCCCTGCAGGACAGAGGACCATTCCCCCTGTGGAATGGCCTCAGAGATCCACCTCCCTCTCTGGCCAGCTGCTGGGGCTGTGGGTCCTAAGCATCATGGCTGACTCAATAATAGACACAGGGTGAGGCGACTCCAGTAGCTGTTTTGACTGGTCTAATCCAGCCTGAGATCATCCTTGCATGAGCCCTCTGCACAGATTTTTTTTTTATGATCTTTTCATTAGTGGCTCCTACAACACTAACCACAATCCATATATACATCAGCTGTTTGAAGCACATCTGTACATTAATTGCCCTCATTATTCTCAAAATCTCCACTCTCCACCCAAGCCCCTGGCCTCAGCTCCTCATTTTTTCCCCCTCAATGCCTGCCATCCATCCCTCATCAATCCTTGGAAATGGACTAATTCTTTTGTCATATCTTCACCCACCTTTCTTTTGAGGTCAATGAAGATCCTTGTAATCGGTTCCCACTTTCCATCCTGCCCTTCCTCCACCCTCCCAGTATCTCCACCCATAACACTGGTCCTAAAGAGCCCATCCACCCTGGATTCTCCGTGTTTGAAATTCCTATCGGTACTAGAATACCTTCTCTAGTTTGGCCAGATTAGTGTGGTAGAACTGGGATCATGATAGTGGGGCAAGAGGAAGCATTAAGAACTGGAGGAAAGTTGTGTTTCATCTTTGCTGTCTCATACCCTGTATTCTTTAATCTCCTCTCTGAGATCCTTCTGTAAGGGGATATCCAGTGCGCTGCAAATAGGTTTTGGGTCTATACCCGGCAGTGCCCTCTCATTCTCCATGATAAGATTTTTTTGTTCTCATGATGCCTGTTGCCTTATCCCTTTGAAACTTTGTGATCACACAGGCTGGTATGCTTCCTCCATGTGGGCTCTGTTGCTTCTGAGCCAGATGGCTGCTTCTTTACCTTCAAGCCTTTAAGACCCCACACGCTATATCTTTTGGTAGCTGGACACCATCGGCTTTCTTCACCACATCTGCTTATTAAGCCGCTTTGTGGTCAGTGATCGTGTAGGGAAGGTGAGCATCGTAGAATGCCAATTTAATAGAACAGTGTTCTTGCAATAAGGGAGTCCTTGAGCGGAGGCCCTATGTCCATCTGCTACCTTAATACTAAATCTATAAACATATGGACATAGATCTATTTCCCGATGTTCCTTTGTAAGTATATGTACATGCCTTTATTTAGACGTCTATAAGGGGACTTGCTGCCCTACTCACTCTTCTATACACTTTTGTTTTCCTCTTGTGCCCACTGCCATGCTCAGTCTTCCTTTGGGTTTCAATAATTACTCTTGGTTACATTACCCTTGATCATGCCCTTCCAGGCCTCCTACATCCCCCTCACCACAGATTTCCATCACTTGTTGTTCCCTTGTCTCTGGGTTTCTTGACACCATTTCCTTTCCTCCCACCGTGCTCACTCCCATGCCCAATGGAAAGGGCCAGTCACATGTTTACTCCTCCAGATTGTTCATCCAGCCTCTCTTAATTAGACAGACCTGTAAAGGTAATAACATGCACAAAACAAGACTGAGCAAAAGCAAGCAGCAAAAAGAAAAAAAAACAAAGAAAAATGGAAACAAAACCCAACCAAAATCCAATGACACTAAAGGAAAACAACACTAACCAGAAAGAAAAGTACAAGGACTGTGTGGTGAACTTTAGGAGTGTTTTCCAGTCCTGTCTGTTGGGGCACCGAGCCCTGACCACAAAGTCCACCTTTGGCATTCCCCGGGGACTTTGATGCTCCGTTTTCTTTCTCTTCTGCTGCACTCTCTTAGTGTCATGCCTCGATGTGGCAGGATCAGTTCGGGCGCAGTTCCCACATTGTGTGTCCAGTGTTGTCCCCTCTAGGGCTATGGGTCTTTGAGGGACGTTTCTCATCGTGGGGCTGCCCATGTGGTCTTCTCTGTGGACTGGCTTCTCTGATTGGGAACATCATCCTCAAGGTGTATTGGGCCAGGATGTGCTCCATTCTCCCCTCCTCCCCCTTGTTCTGCCCTGTGTTCTCTGATCAGATATGTCCCTCTCCGCGAGCTGCAGATCCGGTGCCATCCTATGAAATACAATCTTTGGGGTCTGCAAGGAGGTGGGGGGGGGTGGGTGTCAGCTCAGATCTTTTGAGAGTCCAGGAGATATTGACTGCTCGATGGGCACAGTTCTTTGAGGCACCGGGTTCTTGGTCCAGACGCTGGTTGTGAATATGATTTTGTTGTTAACCAATTGTGTGTCTCTGGGCCAAATCCTGGGTGTTTTTGTGTGAGTTTTCTCATCTGGAAAGTAAATGTACTGGATTATCCAGACTCCCATGTCAGCAAGTCATCGAGAGGGGTTAATCAGAGACTGTTTAATATAGTGTGTACCTGCGCGCTGCATTCTAGACCTTGGGTGGCAATTATGAGCTCAGGAAAGAGATGGTGTCCCGCAGGTGACATACGTGGCTCCATATTGAAACAGGAAGCCCACTTGGAGATTTGGTCCTTCCGTTGATGGCCACCGGCCACCTAGTCTTCTCCTGCTATAACTGCTTCACTGGCTCAGCAGCTGAGCCAGGAGCCAGTGCCATCATAACCAGGTGGCTAACTGGGACAAAGGGCAGATAGATATTTGTTATCTTGTTGTCTTGTGAAGCCCACCTAACATCCATGCAAACTTTCTGGTTTGAGTTATCTGTGAAAGGAATCATAGGCTCACAGTAATTCACATTTTTTTTCTTTGAAAATGTGCCCGTATTCCTTTCTGAACCTAAGAAGGTGGCCCCTCTGTCCACCAAGGAATTTACTGGCTGGCCTCCTACATGGAGAGTTAAGGTGGCGAAGGGAAAAAGAGCTCTGACTCCTTCATTCAGCTTCTTCAAGCATTATTGTCTCTTGCTTGGGTCTTTCTAGGTGCAGATGAGACCCGTCCACTCTACTGGAGGGTCGTGCACCTTTCCTGGGGTTTTCAAGGCACTGATTTTTCCAGTGTCCTTCTTTCCTGCAGTAGGCACATTGATCCTTCCCCATGGCTTGGCGGTGCCCACAGGTTAGTCTCTCCATGAGTGGGCCATGCTCTCCTTTTCCTGAGTCTCTGGGGTCTCTCATGGCAATTACTAGTATTTTAGCTAGTTTCTTTGTCTCTGTCGTGCTAGGGTCATCTCTGTTGTTATACACTCAATGAGCCACTTGAACCAAATCACTAAGATTTTTCCGTTCAAACCCTTCCAACTTCTTTTTCATGTCTGAGGCAGACTGACTGAGTAATAAAGGCAATACTTATTGCCCTCCGGTTCTCGGAGCCGTTAGGGGTATAAAGCCCGTAGTCTTACATCAGCTACTCTAGAAAGGCAGGCGGACATTCTCTTATAAGAGCCTGAAAATTCTCACTGACCTTAGATACAGTCATAGGTTTCCTAGTTCTTCCAACAGAGGGTCGTTTAAGAGCAACGGGTGATACCTGGTAAAGCCCTCTGGGCCTTGCTAGGAATTGAGATCCCACATTGATCGTATAGTGGCCAAAAGAGTTTCTCTCAAGTGGGGAGTGCCCACTCGCTGACCACCAGGTTCACTGACTGCTTACTGGGCCTCTGTCTGGAAGGGCTACCCTTCCTCCGTGGTGAACAGCACCTGGAGAAGTTGCTGGCAATTATACAGGTGGGCTGATGAGTATGGAAATCATACCAGTACTAGTGTGTGTAGGGGGCAGCTGGTTGGGGGTGGGGGTGACGTTGGCGGGGGGGGGGCGGTGGGGGAGGGAGTGACTCAATAAGGGCCTGTTAGAAGTTTTCTATTTCTGGACCCTAGAAAACTTATAGGGCGGGGTTGGAACCAATGGGTCTGAAGCCAGCTCTCCCACTCCCAGAGTTTTCCTGCAAACTGGGATAAAGCCGATTAGGGGAGAGAGATCGGGAGGGGAGGGGAGGGGAAGGTGGGGGAGAGGGAGGGGGTGGGGGAGGGGTTGGGGAGGGATGGCCTCAACCTATGTGGTTTTGGGAACTTGGACCGTTTGTTTTTCCGGTCCTGCCATGTTTCGTGAAACCTTGGAAACAAGGACCCTTTCTTTGAGGGAGAGAGTAAGTCTTATATTTGCAGGCTTCTTCGTGGCAATGTCAGCCCACACTTGAATTAAAGGGATCAAATCGGGATGTCCTGGTTCCCCTTAACCAAAACTATGAACTCTTAGTAATAGGGGATGGGAAAACTAGTCTTGCGTGGGTCAATCAGCGACTCCTTCTGCCCCATTACTTTTAAACAAATTGTAGTGTCTCCAAGCTATTGGGTTGAAACCACATCCTCTTGGTGACCGCCTAGAGCATGGGTCCTCAAACTACAGCCTATGGGCCACATGCAGACAGCCGAGGACATTGAGCCTTTTTGCCGGGTGTTTGTGCCCCATTTATTTTTTTTTTTTTGAACTTCAAATCAAGATGTGCATGGTGCACATGAATTTTTTCATAATTTTTGTTGTTTTTTTAACTATAGTTTGCCCCTCCAATAGCCTGAGGTACAGTAAACTGGCCCCCTGGGTAAACAGTTTCAGGACCCCTGCCCTAAGGTATCCTGGACTTAGGGGTTACTAATCTCCCAGCCCTGAAACATCCCTGAACATTCTACCTGTTGTAGGAGGCACCATGTGAATTTGGACCCCAGGTAATTTACAAGCCTTTACTCCAATTGATCCCAAGAAAATTCAAAATGACTTAGGCAGTTACTCTATTATGGTCACTTTTGACTCCTCCTGTACTAGCCCATTATTTCCATTTAACTCTATAATGCGGAGCATGATGTTTTCATAACATTAAAAAATGTATATATTCATATATATATTTGTAACTATGAAAGTCCACAACAAAAAGAAAATAATTTTTCCCAAAATTAAAATTGAAGTGTTATAGGGTTAAAAATAATGATGGGTCTTATCAGCGGGTCCAAGACCTTAGCATCATAAATGAATCAGTGATCCCACTGCACCTAGTAGTGCCCAAACCTGTGCTCTCCTAGGGGAAAGTGTGAATGCTTTTATCCCTCTTCCTGTACTTCCAATGAACAAACACACATGCCTGGTAATCCTAAGATTTTTTTGTTTCCTGTGACACTCACCTAATTTCAAGCTACTGCCACCTCACAAGCTTAGCCTTGTCGTAGTCAAACTGTTCACCTTTTTGACAGTTTGTTTTTCCCAGAAGTTATCGGGTGACTAAAACTTCCGAACCAAGTGTGCCAGGTCCACGACTACCATCTCCTGGACCACCTCAACCTTATCCATCCTGGATAAAGTTGCCCTCAATGGACAACCCCTCCCAGCAGTGTAGGAAGGGTATGGACCCAAAGCCCCACCTCGCCCCTTTTGCCAGCAGGAAGTAGCTAGAGATGTCGTCGCCCACTACCCCAATGTTTTGGGTCCATACCTCTTCAGGTGGGCAAATGTTAGGTAGCTATCCTAGGGGCTGGGGCATCCGTTATGCATGGCCATAGGGCCAAGATTAGAGCTCAGTTAGGAGAGGCACTCTGTGTATGCTCAGAGGTCCAGGTTTTTGGCCATGAAGGGGAGGTACACCTGGGTGGGTCCTGTACCTGGAGTGACTAACCTAGGACATGTAAATTCAATTCAGCCACTGGGGTCGGCCAGACATGCCCACCACGCCTCCCTAACGCTCATAAAACTCACTTGAGTGACAGACCAGGCTTCTGCGTGATTTCTCTCTCACTCAGGAAGGCTCTTTGGAGTCAGCAGGTCTGCACATAAGTGGCTCATGGATACTGTTCAGATGCATGGCTTTCTGCTTTCAAGGGTTTTTGTCTCAGCTGGCTGGAAGGGAGGAGGTAGTACGTCTGGATCAGAGAGTATCCATGTCCACAAGCGAGGCTGCTCATTCCACAGTCCTGGAAGTGCTTTATGAAAACCCTGTGCTTTGCAATGTCACTCCTTGTAGATTAGAGTGGGAGGAGCTGGGACCAAAGTATGCTGCCTCTTACTCCCAGTTGCAGGTTTCTGGATGCTGATTGTATCTCTTACAGCATCAGTTAGTGGGCTTGTTGTCTGCCTCAGGCTTTGTTCACGGAGATCCTCCAGCTAGTTGGTGGTGTGTGCACATGGGCAGAGGCTTCCTGCCAATACCCCATGAGTAGTAGAGCTCCCATGGTGTGGACTCCATGAAAGCCGTGCCCCAGACATCACGCTTACAAAGGAGGGTGGGCCCTGCAGGACAGACGACCATTCCCCCTGTGGAAAGCCTCAGAGGCAAACCTCCCTGACTGGCCAGCTGCTGGGGCTGTGTGCCCTAAGCTTCATGCCTGACTCAGGAATAGACACAGGGTGAGGCGACTCCAGTAGATGTTTTGACTGGTCTAATCCAGCCTGAGATCATCCTTGCATGAGCCCTCTGCACAGATTTTTTTTTATGATCTTTTCATTAGTGGCTCCTACAACACTAACCACCATCCATATATACATCAGCTGTTTGAAGCACATCTGTACATTAATTGCCCTCATTATTCTCAAAATCTCCACTCTCCACCCAAGCCCCTGGCCTCAGCTCCTCATTTTTTCCCCCTCAATGCCCGCCATCCATCCCTCATCAATCCTTGGAAATGGACTAATTCTTTTGTCATATCTTCACCCACCTTTCTTTTGAGGTCAATGAAGATCCTTGTAATCGGTTCCCACTTTCCATCCTGCCCTTCCTCCACCCTCCCAGTATCTCCACTCATAACATTGGTCCTAAAGAGCCCATCCACCCTGGATTCTCCGTGTTTGAAATTCCTATCGGTACTAGAATACTTCTCTAGTTTGGCCAGATTAGTATGGTAGAATTGGGTTCATGATATTGGGGCAAGAGGAAGCATTAAGAACTAGAGGAAAGTTGTGTTTCATCTATGCTGTCTCATACCCTGTATTCTTTAATCTCCTCTCTGAGATCCTTCTGTAAGGGGATATCCAGTGCGCTGCAAATAGGTTTTGGGTCTATACCCGGCAGTGCCCTCTCATTCTCCATGATAAGATTTTTTTGTTCTCATGATGCCTGTTGCCTTATCCCTTTGAAACTTTGTGATCACACAGGCTGGTATGCTTCCTCCATGTGGGCGCTGTTGCTTCTGAGCCAGATGGCTGCTTCTTTACCTTCAAGCCTTTAAGACCCCACACGCTATATCATTTGGTAGCTGGACACCATCGGCTTTCTTCACCACATCTGCTTATTAAGCCGCTTTGTGGTCAGTGATCGTGTAGGGAAGGTGAGCATCGTAGAATGCCAATTTAATAGAACAGTGTTCTTGCAATAAGGGAGTCCTTGAGCGGAGGCCCTATGTCCATCTGCTACCTTAATACTAAATCTATAAACATATGGACATAGATCTATTTCCCGATGCCCCTTTGTAAGTATATGTACATGCCTTTATTTAGACGTCTATAAGGGGACTTGCTGCCCTACTCACTCTTCTAAACACTTTTGTTTTCCTCTTGTGCCCACTGCCATGCTCAGTCTTCCTTTGGGTTTCAATAATTACTCTTGGTTACATTACCCTTGATCATGCCCTTCCAGGCCTCCTACATCCCCCTCACCACCGATTTCCATCACTTGTTGTTCCCTTGTCTCTGGGTTTCTTGACACCATTTCCTTTCCTCCCACCGTGCTCACTCCCATGCCCAATGGAAAGGGCCAGTCACATGTTTACTCCTCCAGATTGTTCATCCAGCCTCTCTTAATTAGACAGACCTGTAAAGGTAATAACATGCACAAAAAAAGACTGAGCAAAAGCAAGCAGCAAAAAGAAAAAAAAACAAAGAAAAATGGAAACAAAACCCAACCAAAATCCAATGACACTAAAGGAAAACAACACTAACCAAGAAAGAAAAGAACAAGGACTGTGTGGTGAACTTTAGGAGTGTTTTCCAGTCCTGTCTGTTGGGGCACCGAGCCCTGACCACAAAGTCCACCTTTGGCATTCCCCGGGGATTTTGATGCTCCGTTTTCTTTCTCTTCTGCTGCACTCTCTTAGTGTCATGCCTCGATGTGGCAGGATCAGTTCGGGCGCAGTTCCCACATTGTGTGTCCAGTGTTGTCCCCTCTAGGGCTATGGGTCTTTGAGGGACGTTTCTCATCGTGGGGCTGCCCATGTGGTCTTCTCTGTGGACTGGCTTCTCTGATTGGGAACATCATCCTCAAGGTGTATTGGGCCAGGATGTGCTCCATTCTCCCCTCCTCCCCCTTGTTCTGCCCTGTGTTCTCTGATCAGATATGTCCCTCTCCGCGAGCTGCAGATCCGGTGCCATCCTATGAAATACAATCTTTGGGGGCTGCAAGGAGGTGGGGGGGGGGTGGGTGTCAGCTCAGATCTTTTGAGAGTCCAGGAGATATTGACTGCTCGATGGGCACAGATCTTTGAGGCACCGGGCTCTTGGTCCAGACGCTGGTTGTGAATATGATTTTGTTGTTAACCAATTGTGTGTCTCTGGGCCAAATCCTGTGTGTTTTTGAGTGAGTTTTCTCATCTGGAAAGTAAATGTACTGGATTATCCAGATTCCCATGTCAGCAAGTCATCGAGAGGGGTTAATCAGAGACTGTTTCATATAGTGTGTACCTGCGCGCTGCATTCTAGACCTGGGGTGGCAATTATGAGCTCAGGAAAGAGATGGTGTCCCGCAGGTGACATACGTGGCTCCATATTGAAACAGGAAGCCCACTGTGGAGATTTGTTCCTTCCGTTGATGGCCACCGGCCACCTAGTCTTCTCCTGCTATAACTGCTTCACTGGCTCAGCAGCTGAGCCAGGAGCCAGTGCCATCATAACCAGGTGGCTAACTGGGACAAAGGGCAGATAGATATTTGTTATCTTGTTGTCTTGTGAAGCCCACCTAACATCCATGCAAACTTTCTGGTTTGAGTTATCTGTGAAAGGAATCATAGGCTCACAGTAATTCACATTTTTTTTTCTTTGAAAATGTGCCCGTATTCCTTTCTGAACCTAAGAAGGTGGCCCCTCTGTCCACCAAGAAATTTACTGGCTGGCCTCCTACATGGAGAGTTAGCCTGGGCTCATGGTGGCGAAGGGAAAAAGAGCTCTGACCCCTTCATTCAGCTTCTTCAAGCATTATTGTCTCTTGCTTGGGTCTTTCTAGGTGCAGATGAGACCCGTCCACTCTAGTGGAGGGTCGTGCACCTTTCCTGGTTTTTTCAAGGCACTGATTTTTCCAGTGTCCTTCTTTCCTGCAGTAGGCACATTGATCCTTCCCCATGGCTTGGCGGTGCCCACAGGTTACTCTCTCCATGAGTGGGCCATGCTCTCCTTTTCCTGAGTCTCTGGGGTCTCTCATGGCAATTACTAGTATTTTAGCTAGTTTCTTTGTCTCTGTCGTGCTAGGGTCATCTCTGTTGTTATACACTCAATGAGCCACTTGAACCAAATCACTAAGATTTTTCTGTTCAAACCCTTCCAACTTCTTTTTCATGTCTGAGGCAGACTGACTGAGTAATAAAGGCAATACTTATTGCCCTCCGGTTCTCGGAGCCGTTAGGGGTATAAAGCCCTTAGTCTTACATCAGCTACTCTAGAAAGGCAGATGGAAATTCTCTTATAAGAGCCTGAAAATTCTCACTGACCTTAGATACAGTCATAGGTTTCCTAGTTCTTCCGCAGAGGGTCGTGTAAGAGCAACGGGTGATACCTGGTAAAGCCCTCTGGGCCTTGCTAGGAATTGAGATCCCACATTGATCGTGTAGTGGCCAAAAGAGTTTCTCTCAAGTGGGGAGTGCCCGCTCGCTGACCACCAGGTTCACTGACTGCTTACTGGGCCTCTGTCTGGAAGGGCTACCCTTCCTCTGTGGTGAACAGCACCTGGAGAAGTTGCTGGCAATCATTCCAGGTTGACTGATGAGTATGGAAGACATACCAGTACTAGTTTGTGTGGGGGGCAGCTGGTTGGGGGTGGGGGTGAGGTTGGTGGGGGCGGTGGGGGAGGGAGTGACTCAATAAGGGCCTGTTAGAAGTTTTCTATTTCTGGACCCTAGAAAACTTATAGGGCGGGGTTGGAACCAAAGGGTCTGAAGCCAGCTCTCCCACTCCCAGAGTTTTCCTGCAAACTGGGATAAAGCCGATTAGGGGAGAGAAATCGGGAGGAGAGTGGAGGGGAAGGTGGGGGAGAGGGAGGTGGTGGGGGAGGGGGTGTTGGAGGGATGGCCTCCACCTATGTGGCTTTGGGAACTTGGACCGTTTGTATTTCCGATCCTGACATGTTTCCTGAAACCTTGGAAACAAGGACCCTTTCTTTGAGGGAGGGAGTAAGTCTTTTATATTTGCAGGCTTCTTAGTGGCAATGTCAGCCCACACTTGAGTTAAAGGGATCAGATCGGGATGTCCTGGTTCCCCTTAACCATAACTATGAACTCTTAGTAATAGGGCATGGGAAAACTCGTCTTGCGTGGGTCAATCAGGGACTCCTTCTGCCCCATTACTTTTAAACAAATTGTAGTGTTTCCAAGCTATTGGGTTGAAACCACATCCTCTTGGTGACCGCCTAGAGCATGGGTCCTCAAACTACAGCCTATGGGCCACATGCAGACAGCCGAGATCAATGATCCTTTCTGCCGGGTGTATGTGCCCCATTTATTTAATTTTGAACTTCAAATCAAGAAGTGCATGGTGCACATGAATTTTTTCATAATTTTTGTTGTTTTTTTTAACTATAGTCTGCTCCTCCAATAGCCTGAGGTACAGTAAACTGGCCCCCTGGGTAAACAGTTTCAGGACCCCTGCCCTAAGGTATCCTGGACTTAGGGGTTACTAATCTCCCAGCCCTGAAACATCCCTGAACATTCTACCTGTTGTAGGAGGCACCATGTGAATTTGGACCCCGGGTAATTTACAAGCTTTTACTCCAATTGATCCCAAGAAAATTCAAAATGACTTAGGCAGTTACTCTATTTTGGTCACTTTTGACTCCTCTTGTACTAGCCCATTATTTCCATTTAACTCTATAATGCGGAGCATGATGTTTTCATAACATTAAAAAATGTATATATTAATATATATATTTATAACTATGAAAGTCCACAACTAAAATAAAATAATTTTTTCCCAAAATTAAAATTGAAGTGTTATAGTTTTAAAAATAATGATGTGTCTTATCAGCGGGTCCAAGACCTTAGCATCATAAATGAATCAGTGATCCCACTGCACCTAGTAGTGGCCAAACCTGTGCCCTCCTAGGGGAAAGTGTGAATGCTTTTATCCCTCTTCCTGTACTTCCAATGAACAAACACACATGTCTGGTAATCCTAAGATTTTTTTTGTTTCCTGTGACACTCACCTAATTTCAAGGCCACTGCCACCTCACAAGCATAGCCTTGTCGAAGTCAAACTGTTCACTTTTAGTCCATTTGTTTTTCCCAGAAGTTATCGTGTGACTAAAGCTTCTGAACCATGTGTTCCATGTCCACGACCACCATCTCCTGGACCACCTCAACCTTATCCATCCGGGATAAAGTTGCCCTCAATGAACAACCCCTCCCAGCAGTGTAGGAAGGGTATGAACCCAAAGCCCCACTTCGCCCCATTTGCCAGCAGGAAGTAGCTAGTGATGTCGTCTCCCAGTACCCCAAAGATTTGGGTCCATATGTCTTCAGGGGGGCAAATGTTAGGTAGCTATCCTAGGGACTGGGGCATCCGTTATGCATGCCCATAGGGCCAAGATAAGAGCCCAGTTAGGAGAGGCACCCTGTGCATGCTCAGAGGTCCAGGCTTCTGGCCATGAAGGGGAGGTACACCTGGGTGGGTCCTGTTCCTGGAGTGACCAACCTAGGCCATGTAAATTCAATTCAGCCACTGGGGTCGGCTGGACTTGCCCACAACGCCTCCCTAACGCTCATAAATCTCACTTGAGTGACAGACCAGGCATCTGTGTGATTTCTCTCTCACTCAGGAAGGCTCTTTGGAGGCAGCAGGGCTGCACATGAGTGGCTGGTGGATACTGTTCAAATGCATGGCTTTCTGCTTGCAAGGGTTTTTGTCTCAGCTGACTGGAAGGGAGGAGGTAGTACGTCTGGATCACAGAGTATCCATGTCCACAAATGAGGCTGCTCATTCCACAGTCCTGGCAGTGCTTTATGAATACCCTCTGCTTTGCAATGTCACTCCTTGTAGATTAGAGTGGGAGGGGCTGGGACCAAAGTATGCTGCCTCTTACTCCGACTTGCAGGTTTCTGGATGCTGATTGTATCTCTTACAGCATCAGTTAGTGGGCTTGTTGTCTGCCTCAGGCTTTGTTCACGGAGATCCTCCAGCTAGTTGGTGGTGTGTGCGCATGAGCAGAGGCTTCCTGCCAATCCCCCATGAGTCGTAGTCTTCCCATGGTGTGGACTCTATGAAAGCCGTGCCCCAGACAGCACACTTACAAAGGAGGGTGGGCCCTGCAGGACAGAGGACCATTCCCCCTGTGGAATGGCCTCAGAGACCCACCTCCCTCACTGGCCAGCTGCTGGGGCTGTGGGCCCTAAGCTTCATGCCTGACTCAGGAATAGACACAGGGTGAGGAGACTCCAGTAGTTGTTTTGACTGGTCTAATACAGCCTGAGATCATCATTGCATGAGCCCTCTGCCCAGATTATTTTTGTTTCTTTTATGATCCTTTTATGAAGGGTTCCTACAACACTAACCACAATCAATATATACATCAGTTGTTTGAAGCACATCTGTACATTAATTGCCCTCATTATTCTCAAAATATCCACTCTCCACCCAAGCCCCTGGCCTCAGCTCCTCATTTTTCCCCCCTCAATGCCCGCCACCCATCCCTCATCAATCCTTGGAATTGTATTAATTCTTTTGTCATATCTTCACCCACCTTTCTTTTGAGGTCAGTGAAGATCCTTGTAATCAGTTCCCACTTTCCATCCTGCCCTTCCTCCACCCTCCCACTATCTCCACTCATAACACTGGTCCTAAAGCGCCCTTCCACCCTGGATTCCCCATGTTTGAAACTCCTATCTGTACTAGAATACCTTCCCTAGTTTGGCCAGATTTGTATGGTAGAACTGGGATCATGATAGTGGGGCAAGAGGAAGCATTAAGAACTAGAGGAAAGTTGTGTTTCATCTTTGCTGTCTCACACCCTGTATTCTTTAATCTCCTTTGTGAGATCCTTCTGTAAGTGGATGTGTGTGCACTGCAAATAAGTTTTGGGTCAATACCCGGCATTCCCCTCTCATTCTCCATGATAAGGTTTTTTTTATTCTCATGATGCCTGTTGCCTTATCCTTTTGAAACTTTGTAATCATACAGGCTGGTATGCTTCCTCCATGTGGGCTTTGTTGCTTCTGAGCCAGATGGCTGCTTCTTTACCTTCAAGCCTTTAAGACCACACAAGCTATATTTTTAGGTAGCTGGACACCATCTGCTTTCTTCACCGCATTTGCTTATTAAGCCGCTTTGTGGTCAGTGATCGTGTAGGGAAGGTGAGCATCATAGAATGCCAATTTAATTGAAGAGTGTTCTTGCAATGAGGGAGTCCATGAGCGGAGGCCTATGTCCTTCTGCTACCTTAATACTAAATCTATAAACATATGGACATAGATCTATTTCCCCATGCCCCTTTGTAAATATATGTACATACTTTTATTTAGACGTCTATAACTGGCCCTTGCTTCCCAGCTCACTCTTCTATACCCTTTGATTTTCCTCTTGTGCCCACTGTCATGCTCAGTCTTCCTTTGTGTTTCAGTAATTCCTCTTGGTTTCATTACCCTTGATCACGCCCTACCAGGCCTCCTACATCCCCTTCACCACCGATTTCCATCACTTGTTGTTCCCTTGTCTCTGGGTTTCTTGACACTACTTCCTTTCCCCCCCCACCGTGCTCACTCCCATGCCCAATGGAAAGGTCCGGTCACATGTTTACTCCTCCAGATTCTTCATCCAGCCTCTCTTAATTAGACAGACCTGTGAAGGTAATAACATGCACAAAACAAGACTGATCAAAACCAAGCAGCAAAAAGAAAAAAAAAACAAAGAAAAATGAAAACAAAACCCAACCAAAATCCAATGACACTAGAAGAAAAAAACACTAACCAAGAAAGAAAAGTACAAGGACTGTGTGGTGAACTTTAGGAGTGTTTTCCAGTCCAGTCTGTTGGGGCACCGAGCCCTGACCACAAAGTCCACCTTTGGCATTCCCCGGGGACTTTGATGCTCCGTTTCCTTTCTCTTCCGCTGCACTCTCTTAGTGTCATGCCTCGATGTGGCAGGATCAGTTCGGGCGCAGTTCCCACACTGTGTGTCCAGTGTTGTCCCCTCTAGGGCTGTAGGTCTTTGAGGGACGTTTCTCATCGTGGGGCTGCCCATGTGATCTTCTCTGTGGACTGGCTTCTCTGATTGGGAACATAATCCTCAAGGTGTATTGGGCCAGGATGTACTCCATTCTCCCCTCCTCCCCCTTGTTCTGCCCTGTGTTCTCTGATCAGATATGTCCCTCTCCGCGAGCTGCAGATCCGGTGCCATCCTGTGAAATACAATCTTCGGGGGCTGCAAGGATGTGGGTGTGGGTGGGTGTCAGCTCAGATCTTTTGAGAGTCCAGGAGCTATTGACTGCTCGATGGGCACAGTTCTGTGGGGCACCGTGCTCTTGGTCCAGATGCTGGTTGTGAATATGACTTTGTTGTTAACCAGTTGTGTGTCTCTGGGTCAACTCCTGTGTGTTTTTGATTGAGTTTTCTCATCTGGAAAGTAAATGTACTGGATTATCCAGACTCCCATATCAGCAAGTTATCGAGAGGGGTTAATCAGAGACTGTTTCATATAGTGTGTACCTGCGCGCTGCATTCTAGACCTGGGGTGGTAATTATGAGCTCAGGATAAAGATGGCGTCCAGCAGGTGACATACGTGGCTCCATATTGAAACAGGAAGCCCACTGTGGACATTTGGTCCTTCCGTTGATGTCCACCGGCCACCTAGTCTTCTCCTGCTATTACTGCTTCACTGGCTCAGCAGCTGAGCCAGGAGCCAGTGCCATCATAACCAGGTGGCTAACTGGGTAAAGGGCAGATCGACATTTGTTATCTTGTCGTCTTTGGAAACCCACCTACCCTCCATGCAAACCTTCTGGTGTGAGTTATCTGTGGAAGGAATCATAGGCTCACAGTAATTCACATCTTTCTTTTTGAAAATGTGCCCGTATTCCTTTCTGAACCTGAGAAGTTGGCGCCTGTGTCCACCAAGGAATTTACTGGCTGGCCTCCTACATGGACAGTTTGCCTGGGCTTTTGGCGGCGAAGTGAAACAGAGCCCTGACCCCTTCATTCAGCTTCTTCAAGCATTATTGTCTCTTGCTTGGGTCTTTCTAGGTGCAGTTGAGGCCTGTCCACTCTAGTGGAGGGTCGTGCACCTCTCCTGGGGTTTTCAAGGCACTGATTTTTCCAGTGTCCTTCTTTCCTGCAGTAGGCACATTGATCCTTCCCCATGGCTTGGCGGTGCCCACTGGTTAGTCTCTCCGTGAGTGGGCCATGCTCTCCTTTTGCTGAGTCTCTAAGGTCTCTCATGGCAATTACTAGTATTTTAGCTAGTTTCTTTGTCTCTGTCGTGTTAGGGTCATCTCTGTTGTTATACACTCAATGAGCCACCTGTACCAAATCACTAAGATTTTTCCCTTCAAACCCTTCCAACTTCTTTTTCATGTCTGAGGCAGACTGACTGAGTCATAAAGGCAATACTTATTGCCCTCCTGTTCTCGGGACCTCCAGGCCGTTAGGGGTATAAATCCTGTAGGCTTCCATCAGCCACTCTAGAAACATAGGCGGACATTCTCTTATAAGAGCCTGAAAATTCTGACTGACCTTAGATAAATTCATAGGTTTCTTAGCTCTTCCGCAGAGGGTCATGTAAGAGCAACGGGTGATACCTGGTAAAGCCCTCTAGGCCTTGCTAGGAATTGAGATCCCACATTGTTCGTGTAGTGGCCAAAACAGATTCTGTCAAGTGGGGAGTGCCCTCTCGCTTACCATCAGGTTCACTCACTGCTTCCTGGGCCTCTGCCTGGAAGGGCTACCATTCCTCTGTTGTGTACAGCACGTGGAGAGGTTGCTGGCAGTCATTCCAGGTGGGCTGATGAGTATGGAAGGCATACAAGTACTAGTGTATGTGGGGGGCTGCTGGTTCGGGTTGGGGGTGAGGTTGGGGGGCCGGTGGGGGAGGCAGTGACTCAATAAGTTCCTGTTAGAAGTTTTCTATTTCTGGCCCTTAAAAACCTTATAGGGCGGGGGTGGAACCAAGGGGTCTGAAGCCAGCTCTCTGTCTCCCAGAGTTCTCCTGCAAAATGGGATAAAGCCGATTAGAGAAGAGAGATCAGGAGGGGAAGGGGAGGGGAAGTGAAGGGGAGGGGGGAGGGATTGGGGGAGGGTTACGGGGAGGAATGGCCTCCACCTTTGTGGTTTGGGAACTTGGACCGTTTGTTTTTCGGGTCCTGCCATGTTTCCTGAAACTTTGGAAACAAGGACCCTTTCTTTGAGAGAGGGAGTAAGTCTTTTATATTTGCAGGCTTCTTAGTGGCAATGTCAGCCCACACTTGAATTAAAGGGATCACATCAGGATGTCCTGGTTCCCCTTAACCATATCTATGAACTCTTAGTAATAGGGCATGGGAAAACTAGTCTTGCGTGGGTCAATCAGGGACTCCTTTTGCCCCATCACTTTTAAACAAATTGTATAGTCTCCAAGCTTTTGGGTTGAAACCACATCTTCTTGGTGAACGCATAGAGCAGGGGTCATCAACTACAACCTGTGGGCCACATACAGACAGCCGAGGACATTGATCCTTGCTACTGGGTGTATGTGCCCCATTTATTTTTTTTTTTGAACTTCAAAGCAAGATCTGCAGTGTGTACATGAATTTGTTCGTAATTTTTTTTTTTTTTAAACTATACTCTGTCCCTCCAATGGCCTGAGGTACAGTGAACTGGCCCCCTGGGTAAACAGTTTCAGGACCCCTGCCCTAAAGTATCCTGGACTTAGGGGTTACTAATCTCCCAGCCCTGAAACATCCCTGAACATTCTACCCGTTGTAGGAGGCACCATGGGAATTTGGACACCGGGTAATTTACAAGCCTTTACTCCAATTGAACCCAAGAAAATTCAAAATGACTTCGGCAGTTACTCTATTTTGGTCACTTTTGACTCCTCCTGTACTTCCCCATTATTTCCGTTTAACTCTATAACACAGAGCATGATGTTTTCATAACATGTAAAAAATGTATATATTCATATATATATATATATATATATATTTATAACTATGAAAGTCCACAACAAAAAGAAAATAATTTTTTCCCAAAATTAAAATTGAAGCGTTATAGGGTTAAAAAGAATGATGGGTCTTATCAGCGGGTCCAAGACCTTAGCATCATAAATGAATCTGTGATCCCACTGAACCTAGTAGTGCCCAAACCTGTGCCCTCCTAGGGGAAAGTGTGAATGCTTTTATCCCTCTTCCTGTACTTCCAATGAACAAACACACATGTCTGGTATTCCTAAGATTTTTTTTGTTTCCTTTTGACACTCACCTAATTTCAAGGCCACTGTCAACTCACAAGCTTAGCCTTGTCGTAGTCAAACTGTTTACCTTTTAGACTGTTTGTTTTTCCCAGAAGTTATCGGGTGACTAAAGCTTCTGAACCAAGTGTGCCAGGTCCACGACTACCATCTCCTGGACCACCTCAACCTTATCCATCCTGGATAAAGTTGCCCTCAATGGACAACCCCTCCCAGCAGTGTAGGAAGGGTATGGACCCAAAGCCCCACCTCGCCCCTTTTGCCAGGAGGAAGTAGCTAGAGATGTCTTCGCCCAGTACCCCAAAGATTTGGGTCCATATCTCTTCAGGGGGGCAAATGTTAGGTAGCTATCCTAGGGACTGGGGCATCCATTATGCATGCCCATAGGGCCAAGATAAGAGCCCAGTTAGGAGAGCCACCCTGTGCATGCTCAGAGGTCCAGGTTTCTGGCCATGAAGGGGAGGTACACCTGGGTAGGTCCTGTACCTGGATTGACCAACCTAGGCCATGTAAATTCAATTCAGCCATTGGGGTCGGCCAGACTTGCCCACCATGCCTCCCTAACGCTCATAATACTCACTTGAGTGACAGACCAGACTTCTGCATGATTTCTCTCTCACTCAGAAAGGCTCTTTGTAGTTAGCAGGGCTGCACATGAGTGGCTGGTGGGTACTGTTCAGATGCATGGCTTTCTGCTTGCAAGGGTTTTTGTCTCAGCTGACTGGAAGGGAGGAGGTAGTACGTCTGGATCACAGAGTATCCATGTCCACAAATGAGGCTGCTCATTCCACAGTCCTGGCAGTGCTTTCTGAAAACCCTCTGCTTTGCAATATCACTCCTTGTAGATTAGAGTGGGAGGGGCTGGGACCAAGGTATGCTGCCTCTTACTCCCAGTTGCAGGTTTCTGGATGCTGATTGTATCTCTTACAGAACCAGTTAGTGGGCTTGCTGTCTGCCTCAGGCTTTGTTCACGGAGATCCTCCAGCTTGTTGTTTGTGTGTGGCATGAGCAGAGGCTTCCTGCCAATCCCCCATGAGCAGTAGAGCTCCCATGGAGTGGACTCCATGTAAGCCGTACCCCAGACAGCACGCTTACATAGGAGGGTGGGCCCTGCAGGACAGAGGACCATTCCCCCTGTGGAATGGCCTCAGTGATCCACCTCCCTCACTGGCTAGCTGCTGGGGCTGTGGGCCCTAAGCTTCATGCCTGACTCAGGAATAGACACAGGGTGAGGCGACTCCAGTAGTTGTTTTGACTGGTGTAATCCAGCCTGAGATCATCCTTGCATGAGCCCTCTGCCCAGATTATTTTTGTTTCTTTTATGATCTTTTCATTAGGGGCTCCTACAACACTAACCGCAATCCATATATACATCAGCTTTTTGAAACACATCTGTACATTAATTGCCCTCATTATTCTCAAAATCTCCACTCTCCACCCAAGCCCCTGGCCTAAGCTCCTCATTTCCCCCCCCTCAATGCCCGCCACCCATCCCTCATCAATCCTTGGAAATGTACTAATTCATTTGTCATATCTTCACCCACCTTTCTTTTGAGGTCAATGAAGATACTTGTAATCGGTTCCCACTTTCCATCCTGCCCTTCCTCCACCCTCCCAGTATCTCCTCTCATAACACTGGTCCTAAAGGGCCCATCCACCCTGGATTCCCCGTGTTTGAAATTCCTATCGGTACTAGAATACCTTCTCTAGTTTGGCCAGATTAGTATGGTAGAACTGGGATCATGATAGTGGGGCAAGAGGAAGCATTAAGAACTAGAGGAAAGTTGTGTTTCATCTTTGCTGTCTCATACCCTGTATTCTTTCATCTCCTCTCTGAGATCCTTCTGTAAGGGGATGTCCAGTGCACTGCAAATAGGTTTTGGGTCTATACCCGGCAGTCCCCTCTCATTCTCCATGATAAGATTTTTTTGTTCTCATGATGCCTGTTGCCTTATCCCTTTGCAAATTTGTGATCACACAGGCTGGTATCCTTCCTCCATGTGGGCTCTGTTGCTTCTGAGCCAGATGGCTGCTTCTTTACCTTCAAGCCTTTAAGACCCCACACGCTATATCATTTGGTAGCTGGACACTATCGGCTTTCTTCACCACATTTGCTTATGCAGCCACTCTGTGGTCAGTGATTGTGTAGGGAAGGTGAGCATCGTAGAATGCCAATTTAATAAAACAGTGTTCTCGCAATGAGGGAGTCCTTGAGCGGAGGCCCTATGTCCATCTGCTACCTTAATGCTAAATCTATAAACATATGGACATAGATCTATTTCCCCATGCCCCTTTGTAAATATATGTACATGCCTTTATGTGGACGTCTATAACTGGCCCTTGCTTCCCAGCTCACTCTTCTATACCCTTTGATTTTCCTCTTGTGCCCACTGCTATGCTCAGTCTTCCTTTGGGTTTCAGTAATTCCTCTTGGTTACATTACCCTTGATCACGCCCTACCAGGCCTCCTACATCCCCCCTCACCACTGATTTCCATCACTTGTTGTTCCCTTGTCTCTGGGTTTCATGACACTACTTCCTTTCCCCCCACCGTGCTCACTCCCTTGCCCTATGGAAAGGGCCGGTCACATGTTTACTCCTCCAGATTGTTCATCCAGCCTCTCTTAATTAGACACACCTGTAAAGCTAATAACATGCACAAAACAAGACTGAGCAAAACCAAGCAACAAAAAGAAAAAAAACAAACAAAAATGAAAACAAAACCCAACCAAAATCCAATGACACTAAAAGAAAACAACACTAACCAAGAAAGAAAAGTACAAGGACTGTGTGGTGAACTTTAGGAGTGTTTTCCAGTGTAGTCTTTTGGGGCACCGAGCCCTGACCACAAAGTCCACCTTTAGCATTCCCCGGGACTTTGATGCTCCGTTTTCTTTCTCTTCCGCTGCACTCTCTTAGTGTCATGCCTCGATGTGGCAGGATCAGTTCGGGCGCAGTTCCCACACTGTGTGTCCAGTGTTGTCCCCTCTAGGGCTATGGTTCTTTGAGGGACGTTTCTCATCGTGGGGCTGCCTGTGTGGTCTTCTCTGTGGACTGGCTTCTCTGATTGGGAACATCATCCTCAAGGTGTATTGGGCCAGGATGTGCTCCATTCTCCCCTCCTCCTCCTTGTTCTGCCCTGGGTTCTCTGATCAGATATGTCCCTCTCCACGAGCTGCAGATCCGGTGCCATCCTGCGAAATACAATCTTTGGGGGCTGCAAGGATGTGGGAGGGTTGGTGTCAGCTCAGATCTTTTGAGAGTCCAGGAGATATTGACTGTTCAATGGGCACAGTTCTGTGGGGCACCGTGCTCTTGGTCCAGACGCTGGTTTTATGTGGAAAGCCACAGCTTTCACAGCCATTACAAGATTGCGCCGGTCAGTCAGGGCGGTGGCCCAATTATGTGGTAAACAACCACTTAGAGCATGCGCACTGTTTAGATGACCTAGTCATAACTCCACCCTGGAGTATGCTAATAAGGTTTCTGGTGAACACACTAATCAATGCACATCACGTCCCCATAGAGCGCATATAAGCAGCAGTGGTTTGGGGCTTCGGGGTTTTTTTCCGCATCTGCAAATCGAACCCGCATTAAATGCCTGTGGATGAATCCTGTTGTCGCACATCCTTCTTGCTGGCAAGACTGAGCGCGCGACAAGTGGTGCTGAAACATGGGAACGACCACCTCCGGCAGGAGCGGAGACCCCCTGTCATCAGGGAGGATTCAGAACCGCAAGACGTGGCAAGAAACGGTAAGTTCTGAGAGACATGAGCCTGAATGATTGTTAAGCCGCTTGCTGGTGCTTGAGTGTCAGCGTGTGAATACTTCCGCTTTCGGTTTTAACGGCGAGCAGCCAGCCGCTTTTTCTTTATCGCGCATAAAACGGGTGTAGATAAATCCGTGCACGCCCGTGTGTTAAGTCCTTGTATACATAAGAAGGCAACATGGGGAACGCGGCAATAAAGACTATGGTTACGGCTCTCGATGCCCTATTGAGTAAGAGAGCATTAAAAATTTCAGAACAGACTGTGTAAATTTGTAAAAAACATAGATGAGATAGGACCATGGTTTGTTTCCACAGGCTCGCTAACATCTGCGAGCTGGAATAAGCTAGGGTGAGACATAGACCGAGCTGCTGAAGCCGGACGGTTGAAGCCGGGGATTAGACCCATTTGGAAGCTAGTGAAAGTATGCATTGAGGACAAAGAGTGTGAGCAGCCATTATGCCCAGGGCAGCAGGCTTTAGAAGATGCTCAGAGGGCATGTCAGAAACAGAGCGGGAGGAAGAACAAGGAGCTCGTAGGAAGCAGTACAAAGCTGTTAAAAATGAGGAGGCTGCGCAGTTAAAAGAGGAAGTTGATCAACAGAAGAAGAGCCATGCCCGCCATTCGGAGCCATTGTACCCGTGGCGAGAACTAGAGCTTCTTGAGTTATCAGAGGAAAAAGAGGAACAGTTAGAGGAGGCAGCCGCTCGCTACAAGGAGGGACGGTATAATGCTTTTCAAGTAACCGCTGTGAGCCCGTCCGTGCCACCCCCTTATAGCGAGAACAGGCAGAAAGGGTGTGGATACTCCTTTTGCCCACCCGGTACCCGCATAGCAATACAACAAATGTACCCAGTATTTGAGGACCAGAATAATGCTCGTTATCATACGCCTTTAGAGCATAAGCAAG
This sequence comes from Tenrec ecaudatus, assembly GCF_050624435.1. Taxonomy (NCBI): domain Eukaryota; kingdom Metazoa; phylum Chordata; class Mammalia; order Afrosoricida; family Tenrecidae; genus Tenrec; species Tenrec ecaudatus. The sequence goes on from NW_027458046.1 coordinate 136,505, forward strand.
TGAAGGACTTAGCTGAAGCAGTAAGATCTTATGGTGTCAATGCAAATTATACTCAGTCCCTGATTGAGAGACTTACAGGCAATGCTATGACACCTGCTGATTGGACTTTTGTTACAAAAGCAGTCTTGACAACAGGACAGTATTTGGAGTGGAAATCCTTGTGGCAGGACCTATTAATGGCTCAGGCTAGGGAAAATGCCACAGCGGGGCAACCCGCATGGAATTTTGAAATGCTGACAGGTCAGGGAAGATGGGTTAACAATCAAACAGCCTTCCCAATACAGGTATATCAACAAATAAATACTGCCGCGAGCAAGGCATGGAGGACCTTGCCTAATAAAGGAGAGGTTAGAGGTAACTTAACTAAAATTATACAGGGACCTACTGAGCCTTTCTCAGATTTTGTCGCCCGTATGTTGGAAGCGGCACGAAAAATCTTTGGAGATCAGGACACAGCCATGCCTCTCATTGAGCAGTTAGTTTTTGAGCAGTGTACTAAAGAATGTAGAACAGTTCTAACGCCCTGGAAGTCCAAAGGACTGCAGGCATGGATGAAGGCTTGCAGGGAAGTTGGTGGTCCTTTGACAAATGCAGGATTGGCTGCTGCAGTATTGGAGGCCCAAAAAAGAGGCCCCCTAAAATGCTTTCAGTGTGGTAAGGAAGGACACATTAAAAAACATTGCCCTACTGGCACCGCGAGTCAAACTGGGATAGGGACCAAAAGGACCCCGGGAGTTTGCCCTCGGTGTGGTAAGGGTAGACATTGGGCCAACGAATGCAGATCTGTGAAAGATAGCAAGGGGCGCCCCCTAGAGCAAAATGACCAGGAGCCAAAAAACGGGAAGCGGGGCCCTCGTCCCCAGGGCCCGCAGATGTATGGGGCAATCCAGGAGGACGGCCTCCGCCCACTGGGGAGGCCACTCCCAAAAGGGCCACTGCAGGATCCGCAGGGGTGGACCTCAGTGCCACCACCAGAGCAGTACTATCGCCATAGCAGGGATGCCAGCCCATCCCTATGGATTTTTATGGTCCCCTTCCAGAAGGCACCGTGGGCTTGCTGCTTGGTAGGTCCTCCACCACCTTAAAAGGCTTAATTGTGCACCCAGGAGTCATTGATCAGGATTTTACAGGACAAGTGAAGGCAATGTGCTCCTCCCCACGGGGAATATATGCCATCTCACCTGGAGACCGTATCGCGCAGCTCTTGGTGTTGCCTAGCAAGCATGCACTGTTCCCAAGTACTAAAGTTAGTAGAGAAAAAATGAGCTTTGGATCATCAGGAGAAGCTGGGGCCTTTTTCTCAGTGCAGTTGGATCAACGCCCAACTTTGACATTGGACATTGAAGGGAAAACCTTTGAAGGTATATTAGACACAGGGGCAGACAAAAGCATTATATCCACCAAATGGTGGCCTTCCTGTTGGCCGGTAACATAATCTTCACAGTCTCTACAAGGACTCGGGTATGCATCCATGCCTATGATAAGCACCAGACGGTTGCACTGGAAAGCTGAGGAAGGACAATCAGGCCAGTTCCAACCATATGTCCTCCCCTTACCTGTAAATTTGTGGGGAAGGGACATGTTGACACACCTAGGATTAGTACTAACCAATGATTACTCACCTATAAGTCAAGTACTTATGCAAAAAATGGGATATGTACCGGGAAAGGGAGTTGGGAAACACCTACAGGGTCGTCCTGAACCAGTAGAGGTAGCAGTGAAGAAAGATCGCACAGGTCTGGGTTTTTCCTAGGGGCCACTGCGGAGCCGCTACCCATTCCGTGGCTCTCAGCAGAGCCAGTTTGGGTACCACAGTGGCCGCTCCCAGTAGAAAAATTAATTGCGGCACAAAGGCTAGTTAAGGAACAGCTAGAACTAGGACATTTAGAACCATCCGTGTCCCCCTGGAACACACCCATATTTGTTATTAAGAAAAAATCAGGGAAGTGGAGATTGTTGCATGATTTAAGAGCCATCAACGCCCAAATGTCACTCAAGGCCCTGTGCAGAAAGGCCTCCCATTGCTATCTGCAATACCTACCAAAGGCTGGACCGTCATTATAATAGACATTAAGGATTGTTTTTTCTCCATCCCTTTGCATAAGAAAGATAAGGAAAGATTTGCCTTTACCCTACCCTCCATTAATCATGAAGAACCTGACAAGCACTTTCAGTGGCGAATTTTGCCACAGATAATGGCCACTAGTCCTACTATGTGCCAGTTGTTTGTGGATCACGCCCTAGCACCCGTCAGAGAAAAATTTGGTCAGTTAAAAATCTACCATTACATGGATGACATATTAATAACTGGAGAAGAGGAGCCAGATGTGCAGCAGGGATACAGCGAGGTAGTTAAGGAATTAGAATCCCATCAGTTAGCCATAGCACCAGATAAGGTCCAACAATCTTCAATTGGACAGTTTTTAGGAGCCACAATAAGCCCATGTCACATAATGCCTCAAAAATTGACTATACGGAAGGATCAGTTAAAGATATTAAATGATTTTCAAAAGTTGCTAGGAGATATCAATTGGCTCCGCCCATATTTAAAGGTTTCCACTGCTGACCTTAAGCCATTGTTCAATATCTTGGAAGGAGAAAGCCATATTACTTCTCCTCGAGAAATTACTCCTCAAGCCCAGAAAGTATTAGAACAGGTTGAAAAGGCCATTTCTGAAGTGCAGTTAGATAGAATAGACATAAAATCTCCTTTTCAGCTGTGCATTCTAAAAACTGCCTGCGCTCCTACTGCGGTCTTGTGGCAGACTGGGCCTTTGTTGTGGATCCATGCCCACTCCTCACCTTCCAAAACTATTGAACACTACCCTTCTATGGTAGCCACAATGGCCCTAAGGGGTGTTAAGACAGCTATTATGCATTTTGGAAGAGAGCCTAGCAGCGTCATTGTCCCATATACTAGTGAGCAAGTTTCTACACTGTGCGCCACTACGGATGAGTGGGCAATTTTTAAATGCAGTTTTAATGGACTAATAGACAACCATTATCCTAAACATTCCTTGTTGCAATTTGTGACTGCTCATCCAGTAATTTTTCCCCGTGTCACTGTTAACAACCCCATTAAGGAAGCTTTAGACATTTATACAGATGGCTCTAAAACAGGCAAAGGATGTTATGTAATAAACGATCAAGTGACTACATTACAATTTTTAGCTGATGCACCCCAATTAGTAGAATGTTTGGTGGTCTTAGAAGTTTTTAAGAAATTCACGGAGCCAATTAACATCATATCTGACTCCCATTACGTAGTCAACGTGGTGTCTAAGCTGGAAATTGCTGGCTACATTAAGCAATCCAGCAAGGTAGCAGACATCTTGTCTCAAATTAGAAAATGTATTTTGCAACGAAAACACCCATTTTATATTCAGCATATACGTGCTCATAGCTTGCTCCCGGGACCCATGGTAAAAGGTAATGATTTGGCTGATCAAGCTAAACTTGCTAAAGACTTTCATGAGCTGTATCATGTGCCTGCTGCCACCCTACGCATTAAGTTTCCAATTACTCGCGCAGAGGCTCGCACTATTGTGTTGCAGTGCGACAAGTGTGCAGAATTTATTTCCAAACCCTCGGTCGGGGTAAACCCTCGAGGCGTCCGTCCTCTCGACATCTGGCAAATGGACGTTACCCACGTATCTGCTTTTGGAAAGTTGCAGTACGTGCATGTGTCAGTGGACACCAGTTCTGGCATTGTACATGCAACACCCCTAACGGGGGAAAAATCCAGCCAATAATTCAACACTGCTTAGAAGCCTGGAGTGCATGGGGCAAGCCCACCATGTTAAAAACAGATAATGGGCCTGCATACACTTCCACCAAGTTCCGACAGTTTTGCTTGCAAATGCAAGTGAAGCACTTCACGGGTTTGCCGTACAATCCCCAAGGGCAAGGAATTGTGGAACGATGTCATCGCACTCTAAAGCAATATTTATCAAAGCAAAAAGGGGGAATAGAGACCGTGACAGTCACTACCCCTAGAATGGCTTTATCTCTAACCCTTTTCACCCTAAATTTTTAAAATTTGGATGAGAAAGGCCAATCAGCTGCAGACAGACACGGGCAATGGCCAAAGCCACCAAAGGAAATGGCCCGGTGGAAAAATGTCCTAGACAACAAATGGTATGGCCCAGACCCCATATTAATCAGGTCCAGGGGAGCAATTTGTGTTTTTCCACAGGAAGAAGAAAACCCCATCTGGGTGCCAGAGAGACTGGTGAGACTAATTAAGAAGGAGGATGAAGATCGTGGGAGCAGAAAGAATGAAGAGGACAGCGATCCATCCAGCGCTACTATTGATGCTAATGGTGATATGGGCCCCGGTAGCACAGGGAATTAAGAACAGTATTGTGTCTCAAACCGCTGAAGCGTTACTGCAATGTCAGCGTGTGGATGCCCATCTGACCTCTGGCATTTTATTATTAAATCAAAAAACAGATTTGCTCCAGCAGCAAATCAACCAGCTTACCACTATGGTACAATTAAGCTGTGTCTCTTCCACCACAGCGCTTTGCATCACTCAAGTGTTATATGATAATTTTAGAGAATTGAGTGATAATATTTCTCAGTATCTCACAGGACAATGGACCAAAGAGTTGAACCAGCTGCAAGAAGACCTCCTGAATCAAGTTGTCCGATTGAATGGAACACGCGTGGAACCCCTTACCCTTGAAAATTTTTCTTCTTGGCTTTCATATGCATTTACCTACTTTAAGGAGTGGGTGGGGGTGTTTACATTTGCTGCAATAATGTGCTGTGGAGGGGTGTTGTTGCTATGGTTGCTCTGCAAACTGAAAGCACAGCAAAGGCGTGACAAGGTCATCATTGCGCAGGCGCTCTTAGCGATTGAGCGCGGTGGTTCCCATGATCTTTGGCTTCCTTTGTTAAAAGAAAACTAACCCCCATAAGTTGTCAGATCTCGCACCCCAAGGGGAAGACCCCATTGCACTGGGAAGAGTGACAGAAAATGGATCATGGCCAGCCGTTGCACCATGCGGAGCTCTGCTCATTGCACGCATCAGGGTGACCAGATTTGGGTTCTTTTATCCATCTTCATCTCCTGGGGCTGCTGGAGGCTCCGGGGTGGATCGATGGATTAGGCCTAAAATAAATAAGAAAGGAGGAGATGTGGGAAGCCGCAGCTCTCGCGGCCATTACAAGATGGCGCCGGGCAGTCAGGGCAGTGGCCCAGTTAAGTGGTAAACAACCACTTAGAGCATGCGCACTGCTTAGATGACGTAGTCATAACTCCACCCTGGTGTATGCTAATAAGGGTTCTGGCGAACGCACCAATAAATGCACAGCACGTCCCCATAGAGCGCATATAAGCAGCAGTAGTTTGGGGCTTTGGGGTCTTTTTTCCGCATCTGCAAATCGAATCCGCATTAAACGCCTGTGGTAGAATCCTGTTGTGGTGCGTCCTTCTTGCTGGCAAGACTGAGCGCGTGACAGTAGTGAATATGACTTTGTTGTTAACCAGTTCTGTGTCTCTGGGTAAACTCCTGTGTGTTTTTGAATGAGTTTTCTCATCTGGAAAGTAAATGTACTGGATTATCCAGACTCCCATGTCAGCAAGTTATCGAGAGGGGTTAATCAGAGACTGTTTCATATAGTGTGTACCTGCGCGCTGCATTCTAGACCTGGGGTGGCAATTATGCGCTCAGGATAGAGATGGTGTCCAGCAGGTGACATACGTGGCTCCATATTGAAACAGGAAGCCCACTGTGGAGATTTGGTCCTTCCGTTGATGGCCACCGGCCACCTAGTCTTCTCCTGCTATAACTGCTTCACTGGCTCAGCAGCTGAGCCAGGAGCCAGTGCCATCATAACCAAGTGGCTAACTGGGACAAAGGGCAGATAGATATTTGTTATCTTGTTGTCTTGGGAAGCCCACCTAACCACCATGCAAACCTTCTGGTGTGAGTTAACTGTGGAAGGAATCATAGGCTCACAGTAATTCACATCTTTCTTTTTGAAAATGTGCCCGTATTCCTTTCTGAACCTGAGAAGGTGACCCATCCGTCCACAAAGAAATTTACTGGCTGGCCTCCTACATGGAGAGTTAGCCTGGGCTTTTGGCGGCGAAGTGAAACAGAGCCCTGACCCCTTCATTCAGTTTCTTCAAGCATTATGGTCTCTTGCTTGGGTCTTTCTAGGTGAAGATCAGGCCCGTCCACTCTAGTGGAGGGTCGTGCACCTCTCCTGGGGTTTTCAAGGCACTGATTTTTCCAGTGTCGTTCTTTCCTGCAGTAGGCACATTGATCCTTCCCCATGGCTTGGCGGTGCCAACAGGTTAGTCTCTCCGTGAGTGGGCCATGCTCTCCTTTTCCTGAGTCTCTGGGGTCTCTCATGGCAATTACTAGTATTTTAGCTAGTTTCTTTGTCTCTGTCGTGCTAGGGTCATCTCTGTTGTTATACACTCAATGAGCCACTTGTACCAACTCACTAAGATTTTTCCCTTCAAACCCTTCCCACTTCTTTTTCATGTCTGAGGCAGACTGACTGAGTCATAAAGGCAATACTTATTGCCCTCCTGTTCTCAGGGCCTCCAGGCCGTTAGGGGTATAAAGCCCGTAGGCTTCCATCATCCACTCTAGAAAGGCAGGCAGACACTCTCTTATAAGAGCCTGAAAATTCTCACTGACCTTAGATAAATTCATAGGTTTCCTAGCTCTTCCGCAGTGGGTCATGTAAGAGCAACAGTTGATACCTGGTAAAGCCCTCTGGGCCTTGCTAGGAATTGAGATCCCACATAGTTCGTGTAGTGGCCAAAAGAGTTTCTCTCAAGAGGGGAGTGCCTGCTCGCTGACCATGAGATTCACTGACTGCTTACTGGGCCTCTGTCTGGAAGGGCTATCCTTCCGCGTTGTGAACAGCACCTGGAGAAGTTGCTGGCAATCATTCCAGGTGGGCTGATGATTATGGAAGACATACCAGTACTACTGTGTGGGGGGGGCTGCTGGTTGGGGGTGGGGGTGCGGTTGGGGGGCCAGTGGGGGAGGGAGTGACTCAATAAGGGCCTGTTGGAAGTTTTCTATTTCTGGCCCCTAGAAACCTTATAGGGCGGGGGTGGAACCAAGGGGTCTGAAGCCAGCTCTCCGATTCCCAGAGTTCTCCTGCAAAATGGGATAGAGCCGATTAGGGGAGAGAGATCGGGGGGGGGGGGGGCAGGGGAGGGGAAGCTAGGTGGTGGCGGAGGGGGTGGGGGAGGGGGAGACGGAGGGATGGCATCCACCTATGTGGTTTTGGGAAATTGGACCGTTTGTTTTTCCAGTCCTGCCATGTTTCCTGAAACCTTGGAAACAAGGACCCTTTCTTTGAGGGCGGGAGTAAGTCTTTTATATTTGCAGGCTTCTTAGTGGCAATGTCAGCCCACACTTGAATTAAAGGGAACAGATCGGGATGTCCTGGTTCCCCTTAACCATAACTATGAACTCTTAGTAATAGAGGATGGGAAAACTAGTCTTGCGTGGGTCAATCAGGGACTCCTTCTGCCCAATCACTTTTGAACAAATTGTAGAGTCTCCAAGCTTTTGGGCTGAAACCACATCCTCTTGGTGAACGCCTAGAGCAGGGGTCCTCAAACTACAACCTGTGGGCCACATGCAGACAGCCGAGGACATTGATCCTTTCTGACGGGTTTATGTGCCCCATTTATTATTTTTTTTGAACGTCAAATCAAGATGAGCATTGTGCACATGAATTTGTTCGTAAATTTTGTTTTTTTTAAACTATACTCTGTCCCTCCAATGGCCTAAGGGACAGTGAACTGGCCCCCTGGGTAAACAGTTTCAGGACCCCTGCCCTAAGGTATCCTGGACTTAGGGGTTGCTAATTTCCCAGCCCTGAAACATCCCTGAACATTCTACCCATTGTAGGAGGGACCCTGGGAATTTGGACCCCGGGTAATTTACAAGCCTTTACTCCAATTGATCCCAAGAAAATTCAAAATGACTTAGGCAGTTACTCTAGTTTGGTCACTTTTGACTCCTCCTGTACTAGCCCATTATTTCCATTTAACTCTATAACGCGGGGCATGATGTTTTCCTAACATTTAAAAATGTATATATTAATATATATTTATATATTTATAAGTATAAAAATCCACAACAAAAAGAAAATAATTTTTTCCCAAAATTAAAATTGAAGCGTTATAAGGTTAAAAAGAAGGTTGGGTCTTATCAGCGTGTCCAAGACTTTAACCTCATAAATGAATCAGTGATCCCACTGCACCTAGTAGTGCCCAAACCTGTGCCCTCCTAGGGGAAAGTGTGAATGTTTTTATCCCTCTTCCTGTACTTCCAATGAACAAACACATATGTCTGGTAATCCTAAGATTTTTTTTGTTTCCTGTGACACTCACCTAATTTCAAGGCCATTGCCATCACACAAGCTTAGCCTTGTCGTAGTCAAACTGTTTGCCTTTTAGACCGTTTGTTTTTCCCAGAAGTTATCGGGTGACTAAAGCTTCCGAACCAAGTGTGCCAGGTCCACGACTACCATCTCCGGGACCACCTCAACCTTATCCATACTGGATAAAGTTGCCTTCAATGGACAACCACTCTCAGCAATGTAAGAAGCGTATGGACCCAAAACCCCACTGGGCCCCTTTTTCCAGCAGGAAGTAGCTAGAGATGTCGTCGCCCAGTACCCCAAAGATTTGGGTCCATATCTCTTCAGGGGGGCAAATGTTAGGTAGCTATGCTAGGGACTGGAGTATCCGTTATGCATGCCCATAGGGCCAAGATAAGAGCCCAGTTAGGAGAGGCACCCTGTGCATGCTCAGAGGTCCAGGTTTCTGGCCATGAAGGGGAGGTACACCTGGGTGGGTCCTGTACCTGGATTGACCAACCTAGGCCATGTAAATTCAATTCAGCCACTGGGATCGGCCAGACTTACCCAACACGCCTCCCTAACGCTCATAAAACTCACTTGAGTGACAGACCAGACTTCTGTGTGATTTCTCTCTAACTCAGGAAGGCTCTTTGGAGGCAGCAGGGCTGCACATGAGTGGCTGGTGGATACTGTTCAGATGCATGGCTTTCTGCTTGCAGGGGTTTTTGTCTCAGCTGACTGTAAGGGAGGAGGTAGTACGTCTGGATCACAGAGTATCCATGTCCACAAATGAGGCTGCTCATTCCACAGTCCTGGCAGTGCTTTATGAAAGCCCTCTGCTTTGCAATGTCACTCCTTGTAGATTACAGTGGGAGTGGCTGGCACCAAGGAATACTGCCTCTTACTCCCAGTTACAGGTTTCTGGATGCTTATTGTATCTCTTACAGCATCAGTTAGTGGGCTTGTTGTCTGCCTCAGGCTTTGTTCACGGAAATCCTCCAGCTAGTTGGTGGTGTGTGCGCATGAGCAGAGGCTTCCTGCCAATCCCCCATGAGTAGTAGAGCTCCCATGGTGTGGACTCCATGAAAGCCGTGCCCCAGACAGCACGCTTACAAAAGAGGGTGGGCCCTGCAATACAGAGGACCATTCCCCCTGTGGAATGGCCTCAGAGACCCATCTCCCTCAATGGCCAGCTGCTGGGGCTGTGGGCTCTAAGCTTCATGCCTGACTCAGGAATAGACACAGGGTGAGGAGACTCCAGTAGCTGTTTTGACTGGTCTAATCAAGCCTGAGATCATCCTTGCATGAGCCCTTTGCCCAGATTATTTTTGTTTCTTTTATGATCTTTTTATTAGGGGCTCCTACAACACTAACCACAATCCATATATACATCAGCTGTTTGAAGCACATCTGTACATTAATTGCCCTCCTTATTATCAAAATATCCACTCTCCACCCAATCCCCTGGTTTCAGCTCCTCATTTCCCCCACCCCACTCAATGCCCGCCACCCATCACTAATCAATCTTTTGAAATGTACTAATTCTTTTGTCATATCTTCACCCACCTTTCTTTTGAGGTCAATGAAGATCCTTGTAATCGGTTCCCACTTTCCATCCTGCCCTTCCTCCACCTTCCCAGTATCTCCACTCAAAACACTGGTCCTAAATGGCCCATCCACCCTGGATTCCCCCTGTTTGAAATTCCTATCGCTACTAGAATACCTTCTCTAGTTTGGCCAGATTAGTATGGTAGAACTGGGAGCATGATAGTGGGGCAAGAGGAAGCATTAAGAACTAGAGGAAAGTTGTGTTTCATCTTTGCTCTCTCATACCCTGTATTCTTTAATCTCCTCTCTGAGATCCTTCTGTAAGGGGATGTCCAGTGCACTGCAAATAGGTTTTGGGTCTATACCCGGCAGTCCCCTCTCATTCTCCATGATAAGATTTTTTTGTTCTTATCATGCCTGTTGCCTTATCCCTTTGAAACTTTGTGATCACACAGGCTGGTATGCTTCCTCCATGTGGGCTCTGTTGCTTCGGAGCTAGATGGCTGCCTCTTTACCTTCAAGCCTTTAAGACCCCACACCCTATATCTTTTGGTAGCTGGACACCATCGGCTTTCTTCACCACATGTGCTTATGCAGCCGCTTTGCGGTCAGTGATCGTGTATGGAAGGTGAGCATCGTAGAATGCCAATTTAATAGAAGAGTGTTTTTGCAATGAGGGAGTCCTTGAGCGGAGGCCCTATGTCCATCTGCTACCTTAATACTAAATCTATAAACATATGGACATAGATCTATTTCCCCATGCCCCTTTGTAATTATATATACATGCCTTTATTTAGACGTCTATAACTGGCCCTTGCTTCCCAGCTCACTCTCCTATACCCTTTGATTTTCCTCTTGTGCCCACTGCCATGCTCAGTCTTCCTTTGGGTTTCAGTAATTCCTCTTGGTTACATTACCCTTGATCACGCCCTACCAGTCCTCCTACATCCCCCTCACCACCGATTTCCATCACTTGTTGTTCCCTTGTCTCTGGGTTTCTTGACACCACTTCCTTTCCCCCCACTGTCCTCACTCCCATGCCCAATGGAAAGGACCGGTCACATGTTTACTCCTCCAGATTGTTCATCCAGCCTCTCTTAATTAGACAGACCTGTAAAGGTAATAACATGCACAAAACAAGACTGAGTAAAACCAAGCAGCAAAAAGAAAAAAAACAAACAAAAATGAAAACAAACCCAACCAAAATCCAATGTCACTAAAAGAAAACAACACTAACCAAGAAAGAAAAGTACAAGGACTGTGTGGTGAAATTTAGGAATGTTTTCCAGTCCAGTCTGTTGGGGCACCGAGCCCTGACCACAAAGTCCACCTTTGACATTCCCTGGGGACTTTGATGCTCCGTTTTCTTTCTCTTCCGCTGCACTCTCTTAGTGTCATGCATCGAAGTGGCAGGATCAGTTCGGGCGCCGTCCCACACTGTGTCTCCAAGGTTGTCCACTCTAGGGCTATGGGTCTTTGAGGGACGTTTCTCATCGTGGGGCTGCCCGTGTGATCTTCTCTGTGCACTGGCTTCTCTGATTGGGAACATCATCCTCAAGGTATATTGGGCCAGGATGTGCTCCATTCTCCCCTCCTCCCCCTTGTTCTGCCCTGTGTTCTCTGATCAGATATGTCCCTCTCCGCGAGCTGCAGATCCGGTGCCATCCTGTGAAATACAATCTTTGTGGGCTGCAAGGATGTGGGGGGTGGGTATCAGCTCAGATCTTTTGAGAGTCCAGGAGATATTGACTGATCGATGGGCACAGTTCTGTGGGGCACCGGGTTCTTGGTCCAGACGCTGGTTGTGAATATGACTTGGTTGTTAACCAGTTGTGTGTCTCTGGGTCAACTCCTGTGTGTTTTTCAGTGAGTTTTCTCATCTGGAAAGTAAATGTACTGGATTATCCAGACTCCCATGTCAGCAAGTTATCGAGAGGTGTTAATCAGACACTGTTTCATATAGTGTGTACCTGCGCGCTGCATTCTAGACCTGGGGTGGCAATTATGCGCTCAGGATAGAGATGGTGTCCAGCAGGTGACAGACGTGGCTCCATATTGAAACAGGAAGCCCACTGTGGAGATTTGGTCCTTCCGTTAATGGCCACAGGCCACCTAGTCTTCTCCTCTATAACTGCTTCACTGGCTCAGCAGCTGAGCCAGGAGCCAGTGCCATCATAACCAAGTGGCTAACTGGGAGAAAGGGCAGATAGATATTTGTTATCTTGTTGTCTTGGGAAGCCCACCTACCCTCCATGCAAACCTTCTGGTGTGAGTTATCTGTGGAAGGATTCATAGACTCACAGTAATTCACATCTTTCTTTTTGACAATGTGCCCATATTCCTTTCTGTACCTGAGAAGGTGGCCCCTGTGTCCACCAAGAAATTTACTGGCGGGCCTCCTATATGGAGAGTTAGCCTGGGCTTTTGGCGGCGAAGGGAAACAGAGCCCTGACCCTTTCATTGTGCTTCTTCAAGCATTATTGTCTCTTACTTGGGTTTTTCTAGGTGCAGATGAGGCCCGTCCACTCTACTGGAGGGTCGTGCACCTCTCCTGGGGTTTTCAAGGCACTGATTTTTCCAGTGTCGTTCTTTCCTGCAGTAGGCACATTGATCCTTCCCCATGGCTTGGCGGTGCCCACAGGTTAGTCTCTCCTTGAGTGGGCCATGCTCTCCTTTTCCTGAGTCTCGGGGTCTCTCATGGCAAATACTAGTATTTTAGCTAGTATCTTTGTCTCGTCGTGCTAGGGTCATCTCTATTGTTATACACTCAATGAGCCACTTGTACAAAATCACTAAGATATTTCCCTTCAAACCCTTCCCACTTCTTTTTCATTTCTGAGCCAGATTCACTGAGTAATAAAGGCAATACTTATTGCCCTCCTGTTCTCGGCGCCTCAGGGCCATTAGGGGTATAAAGCCCATAGGCTTCCATCATCCACTCTAGAAAGGCAGGCGACCATTCTTTTATAAGAGCCTGAAAATTCTCACTGACCTTAGATAAATTCATAGGTTTCCTAGCTCTTCCGCAGAGGGTCATGTAAGAGCAACAGTTGATACCTGGTAAAGCCCACTGGGCCTTGCTAGGATTTGAGATCCCACATTGTTCGTGTAGTGGCCAAAAGAGTTTCTCTCAAGTGGGGAGTGCCCGCTCGCTGACCATCAGGTTCACTGACTGCTTACTGGGCCTCTGTCTGGAAGGGCTACCCTTCCTCCGTTGTGAACAGCACCTGGAGAAGTTGCTGGCAATCATTCCAGGTGGGCTAATGAGTATGGAAGAAATACCAGTACTAGTGTGTGTGGGGTCTGCTGGTTGAGGGTGGGGGTGAGGTTGGGGGGCCGGTGTGGGAGGGAGTGACTCAATAAGGGCCTGTTAGAAGTTTTCTATTTCTGGCCCCTAGAAACCTTATAGGGCGGGGGTGGAACTAAAGGGTCTGAAGCCAGCTCTCTGATTCCCAGAGTTCTCCTGCAAAATGGGATAAAGCCGATTTGGGGAGAGAGATCGGGAGGGGAGAGGAGCGGAAGGGAAGGGGAGGGATAGAGGGAGGGGGAAGGTACGGGGAGGGATGGCCTCCACACATGTGGTTTTGGCAACTTGGACCGTTTGTTTTTCCGGTCCTGCCATGTTTCCTGAAAACTTGGAAACAAGGACCCTTCTTTGAGGGAGGGAGTAAGTCTTTTATATTTGCAGGATTCTCTAGTGGCAATGTCAGCCCACATTTGAATTAAAGGGATCAGATTGGGATGTCCTGGTTCCCCTTAACCATAACTATGACTCTTAGTAATAGGGGATGGGAAAACTAGTCTTGCGTGATTCAATCAGGGACTCCTTCTGCCCCATCACTTTTAAACAAATTGTAGAGTCTCCAAGCTTTTGCGTTGAAACCACATCCTCTTGGTGAACGCGGAGAGCAGGTGTTCTCAAACTACCGCCTGTGGGCCCCAAGGAGACAGCCAAGGACATTGATTCTTTATGCCGGGTGAATGTGCCCCATTTATTTTTTTTTTTGAACTTCAAATCAAGATGTGCATTGTGCAAATGAATCTGTTCGTAATTTTTTTTTTTAAACTATAGTATGTCCCTGCAATTGCCTGAGGGAGAGTGAACTGGCCCCCTAGGTAAACAGTTTTAGGACCCCTGCCCTAAGGTATCCTGGACTTAGGGGTTACTAATCTCCCAGCCCTGAAACATCCCTGAACATTCTACCCATTGTAGAATGGGAATTTGGACCCCGGGTAATTTACAAGCCTTTACTCCAATTGAACCCAAGAAAATTCAAAATACTTAGGCAGTTACTCTATTTTGATCACTTTTGACTTCTCCTGTACTAGCCCATTATTTACATTTAACTCTATAACGCGGAGCAGGATGTTTTCATAACATTTTTAAAAATGTATATATTAATATATATATATATTTATATTTATGAAAGTCCACAACTAAAAGAAAATAATTTTTCCCAAAATTAAAATTGAAGCGTTATAGGGTTAAAAAGAATGATGGGTTTTATCAGCGGGTCCAAGACCTTAGCATCATAAATGAATCAGTGATCCCACTGCACCTAGTAGTGCCCAAACCTGTAACCTCCTAGGGGAAAGTGTGAATGCTTTTATCCCTCTTCCTGTACTTCCAATGCACAAACACACATGTCTGGTATTCCTAAGATTATTTTTGTTTCCTGTGACACTCACCTAATTTCAAGGCCACTGCCATCACACAAGCTTAGCCTTGTCACAGTCAAAGTGTTCACCTTTTAGACAGTTTGTTTTTCCCAGAAGTTATCGGTGACTGAAGCTTCCGAACCAAGTGTGCCAGGTCCACGACTACCATCTCCTGGACCACCTCAACCTTATCCATCCTGGATAAAGTTGCCCTCAATGGACAACCCCTCCCAGCAGTGTAGGAAGGGTATGGACCCAAAGCCCCACTGGGCCCCTTTTTCCAGCAGGAAGTAGCTAGAGATGTCGTCGCCCAGTACCCCACAGATTTGGGTCCAGATCTCTTCAGGGGGGCAAATGTTAGGTAGCTATGCTAGGGACTGGGGCATCCGTTATGCATGCCCATAGGGCCAAGATAAGAGCCCAGTTAGGAGAGGCACCCTCTGCATGCTCAGAGGTCCAGGTTTCTGGCCATGAAGGGGAGGTACACCTGGGTGGGTCCTGTACCTGGATTGACCAACCTAGGCCATGTAAATTCAATTCAGCCACTGGGATCGGCAAGACTTACCCAACACGCCTCCCTAACGCTCATAAAACTCACTTGAGTGACAGAACAGGCTTCTGCATTATTTCTCTCTCACTCAGGAAGGCTCTTTGGAGGCAGCGGGGCTGCACATGAGTGGCTGGTGGATACTGTTCAGATGCATGGCTTTCTGCTTGCAAGGGTTTTTGTCTCAGCTGACTGGAAGGGAGGAGGTAGTACGTCTGGATCACAGAGTATCCATGTCCACAAATGAGGCTGCTCATTCCACAGTCCTGGAAGTGCTTTATGAAAACCCTCTGATTTGCAATGTCACTCCTTGTAGATTAGAGTTGGAGGGGCTGGGACCAAGTTATGCTGCCTCTTACTCCCAGTTGCAGGTTTCTGGATGCTGATTGTATCTCTTACAGCATCAGTTAGTGGGCTTGTTGTCTGCCTCAGGCTTTGTTCACGGAGATCCTCCAGCTAGTTGGTGGTGTGTGCGCATGAGCAGAGGCTTCCTTCCAATCCCCCATGAGTAGTAGAGCTCCCATGGTCTGGACTCCATGAATGCCGTGCCCCAGACAGCACTCTTATAAAGGAGGGTGGGCCCTGCAGGACAGAGTACCATTCCCCCTGTGGAATGGCTCAGAGACCCACCTCCCTCACTGGCCAGCTGCTGGGGCTGTGTGCCCTAAGCTTCATGCCTGACTCAGGAATAGACACAGGGTGAGGAGACTCCAGTAGCTGTTTTGACTGGTCTAATCCAGCCTGAGATCATGCTTGCTTGAACCCTCTGGCCAGATTATTTTTGTTTCTTTTATGATCTTTTTATTAGGGGCTCTTACAACACTAACCACAATCCATATATACATCAGCTGTTTGAATCACATCTGTACATTAATTGCCCTCATTATTCTCAAAATATCTACTCTTCACCCAAGCCCCTGGGCTCAGCTCCGCATTTTTTCCCTCCTCAATGCCCGCCACCTATCCCTCATCAAACCTTGGGAATGTACTAATTCTTTTGTCATATCTTCACCCACCTTTCTTTTGAGGTCAATGAAGATCCTTGTAATCGGTTCCCACTTTCCATCCTGCCCTTCCTCCACCTTCCCAGTATCTCCACTCATAACACTGGTCCTAAAGGGCCCATCCACCCTGGATTCCCCGTGTTTGAAATTCCTGTCTGTACTAGAATACCTTCTCCAGTTTGGCCAGATAGTATGGAAGAACTGGGATCATGATAGTGGGGCAAGAGGAAGCATTAAGAACTAGAGGAAAGTTGTGTTTCATCTTTGCTGTCTCATACCCTGTATTGTTTAATCTCCTCTCTGAGCTCCTTCTGTAAGGGGATGTCCAGTGCACTGCAAATAGGTTTTGGGTCTATACCCGGCAGTGCCCTCTCATTCTCCATGATAAGATTTTATGTTCTCATGATGCCTGTTGCCTTAACCCTTTGAAACTTTGTGATCACACAGGCTGGTATGCTTCCTCCATGGGGGCTCTGTTGCTTCTGAGCCAGATGGCTGCTTCTTTACTTTCAAGCCTTTAAGACCCCACACGCTATATCTTTTGGTAGCTGGACACCATCGGCTTTCTTCACCACATTAGCTTATGCAGCCGCTTTGTGGTCAGTGATCGTGTAGGGAAGGTGGGCATCGTAGAATGCCAATTTAATAGAGCAGTGTTCTTGCAATGAGGGAGTCCATGAGCGGAGGCCCTATGTCCATCTGCTACCTTAATACTAAATCTATAAACATATGGACATAGATCCATTTCCCCATGCCCCTTTGTAAATATATGTACATGCCTTTATTTAGACGTTTACAACTGACCCTTGCTTCCCAGCTCACTCTTCTATACCCTTTGATTTTCCTCTTGTGCCCACTGCCATGCCTGTCTTCCTTTGGGTTTCAGTAATTCCTCTTGGTTACATTACCCTTGATCATGCCCTACCAGGCTTCCTACATCCCCCTCACCACCGATTTCCATCACTTGTTGTTCCCTTGTCTCTGGGTTTCTTGACACCACTTCCTTTCCCCCTACCGTGGTCACTCCCATGACCAATGGAAAGGGCCGGTCACATGTTTACTCCTCCAGATTGTTCATCCAGCCTCTCTTAATTAGACAGACCTGTAAAGGTAATAACATGTACAAAACGAGACTGAGCAAACATAAGCAGCAAAAGAAAAAAAACAAAAACAAAAATGAAAACAAATCCCAACCAAAATCCAATGTCACTAAAAGAAAACAACGCTAACCAAGAAAGAAAATTACAAGGACTGTGTGGTGAATTTCAGGAGTGTTTTCCAGTCCAGTTTGTTGGGGCACCGAACCCTGACCACAAAGTCCACCTTTGGCATTCCCCGGGGACTTTGATGCTCCGTTTCCTTTCTCTTCCGCTGCACTTTCTTAGTGACATGCCTCGAGGTGGCAGGATCAGTTAGGGAGCAGTTCTCACACTGTGTCTCCAGTGTTGTCCCCTCTAAGGCTATGGGTCTTTGAGGGACGTTTCTCATCGTGGGGCTGCCCATGTGGTCTTCTCTGTGGACTGGCTTCTGTGATTGGGAACATCATCCTCAAGGTGTATTGGGCCAGGATGTGCTCCATTCTCCCCTCCTACCCCTTGTTCTGCCCTGTGTTGTCTGATCAGATATGTCCCTCTCCACGAGCTGCAGATCCGGTGCCATCCTGTGAAATACAATCTTTTGGGGCTGCAAGGATGTGGGGGTGGGCTGGGTGTCAGCTCAGATGTTTTGAGAGTCAGGAGATATTGACTGCTCGATGGGCCAAGTTCTGTGGGGCACCGTGCTCTTGGTCCAGACGCTGGTTGTGAATATGACTTTGTTGTTAACCAGTTGTGTGTCTCTGGGTCAACTCCTGTGTGTTTTTTAGTGAGTTTTCTCATCTGGAAAGTAAATCTACTGGATTATCCAAACTCCCATGTCAGCAAGTTATCGAGAGGGGTTAAGCAGAGACATTTTTCATAAATAGTGTGTACCTGCGCACTGCATTCTAGACCTGGCGTGTCAATTATGCGCTCAGGATAGATATGGTTTCCAGCATGTGACATACGTGGCTCCATATTGAAACAGGAAGCCCACTGTGGAGATTTGGTCCTTCCGTTGATGGCCACGGGCCACCTAGACTTCTCCTGCTATAACTGCTTCACAGGCTCAGCAGCTTAGCCAGGAGCCAGTGCAATCATAATCAGGTGGCTAACTGAGACAAAGGGCAGATTTGTATTTGTTATCTGTTGTCTTGGGAAGCCCACCTACCCTTCATGCAAACCTTCTGGTGTGAGTTATCTGTGGAAGGAATCATAGGCTCACAGTAATTCACATCTTTCTTTTTGAAAATTTTCCCATATTCTTTTCTGAACCTGAGAATTGGCCCCTGTGTCCACAAAGAACTGGCTGGCCTCCTTCATGGAGAGTTAGCCTGGGCTTTTGGCGGGCACTTTGACGATCTAGGTTAGCAAACGGGCACTTGGACTATGTAGGTTGCCTAGCAGGCACTTGGCCTGTCTAGGTTACCTAGCGGGCACTTGGACGATCTAGGTTAACTAGCGGGCACTTTGACTAACTTGGTTACCTAGCAGGCACTTGGACTATGTAGGTTTAGTAGTGTACACTTGAACGAACTAGGTTAACGAGCGGGCCCTTGGACTATGTAGGTTACCTAGCGGGCACTGGGACTATCTAGGTTAGCTAACAGGAACTTGGACTATCTAGGTTACCTAGCGGGCACTTAGACTATGTAGGTTACCTAGCGGGCAGTTGGACTATCTAGGTTACCTAATGGGCATTTGGACTATGCAGGTAACATAGCGGGCATTTGGACAGTCTAGGTTACCTAACGGGCACATGGACTTCAAGGTTAACGAACGGGCACCTGGACTATGTAGGTTGCCAACTGGGCACTTGGACGATCTAGGTTAGGTAACGGGCACTAGGACTATCTAGGTTACCTAGCGGGAACTTGGACTATGTAGGTAAATTAGCGGGCACTTGGACTATCTAGGTTACCTAACGGGCACTTGGACGATCTAGGTTAACTAGTGGGCACTTGGAGTATCTAGCTTACCTAGCGGGAACTTGGACTATATAGGTTACCTAGCAGCACTTAGACTATCTAGGTTACCTAACGGGCACTTTGACTATCTAGGTTACCTAGCGGGCACTTGGACTATCTAGGTTAGCTAACAGGAACTTGGACTATCCAGGTTACCTAGCAGGCACTTGGACTATGTAGGTTTCCTTGCGGTCACTTGGACTATGTAGGTAACCTAGCGGGCAATTGAACTATCTAGGTTAGCTAACGGGCACTTGGACTATCTAGGTTACCTAGCGGGCACTTAGACTATGTAGGTTACCTAGCGGGCAATTGGACTATCTAGGTTAAATAACGGGCATTTGGACTATGCAGGTAACATAGCGGGCACTTGGACTGTCTAGGTTACCTAACGGTCACATGGACTTCTAGGTTAACGAACGGGCACTTGGACTATGTAGGTTGCCTACTGGACCCTTGGATGATCTAGGTTAGGTAACGGGCACTAGGACTATCTAGGTTACCTAGCGAGAACTTGGACTATGAAGGTTAACGAACGAGCACTTGAACTATCTAGGTTACCTAACGGGCACTTGGACGATCTAGGTTAACTAGCGGGCACTTGGACTATCTAGGTTAACTAGCGGGCACTTGGACGATGCAGGTTCCCTAGCAGGCACTTGGAATATGTGGGTACCCTAGCGGGCATTTTTGACTATCTAGGTTACCTAACGGGCATTTGGACTATGTAGGTTCCCTAGTGGGCACTTGGATTATGTAGGTTCCCTTTTTGCACTTGGACTATGTAGGTAACAAGCGGGCATTTGGTCTATGTAGGTTACCTAGCGGGCCCTTTGATTATGTAGGTTCCCTATCAGGCACTTGGACAATGTAGGTTAACTAGCGGGCTCTAGGACTATGTAGGTGCCCTAGCGGGCATTTGGACTATATAGATTACCAAGCACGCACTTGGGCTTTGTAGTTTTCCTAGCGGGCACTTGGACTATCTAGGTTACCTAGCGGGCACTTGGACTATCTAGGTTCCCTAGCGGGCACTTGGACTATATAGGTTCCCTAAAGGGCACTTGGACTATGTAGGTTCCCTAGCAGGCACTCAGATTATGAAGGTTCCCCAGCGGGCACTTGGGCTATGTAGGTTGCCTAGCAGGCCCTTTGACTATGTAAGTTCTCTAACCGGCATTTGGACTATGTGGGTTCCCTAGCGGGCATTTGGACTATCTAGGTTACCTAACGGGCACTTGGTCTATGTACGTTACTAGCGGGCATTTGGACTATGTAGGTTACCTAGCGGATACTTGGACTATGTAGGTTCCCAATCAGGTACTTGGACAAGGTAGGTTAACTAGAGGGCATTTGGACTATCTAGGTTAACTAGCGGGCCCTTGGACTATGTAAGTTAACTAGCGGGCACTGTGACGATCTAGGTTATCAAACGGGCACTTGGACTATGTAGGTTACCTAGAAGGCACTTAGACTGTCGAGGTTACCTAGAGGGCACTTGGACTATCTAGGTTAACGAACGGGCACTTGGACTATCTAGGTTACCTAGCGGGCACTTGGACTAACTATGTTATCTAGCGGGCACTTGGACTATCTAGGTTACCTAGCGGGCACTTGGACTATCTAGGTTCCCTAGCGGGCACTTGGACTATATAGGTTCCCTAAAGGGCACTTAGACTATGTAGGTTCCCTAGCAGGCACTCGGACTATGAAGGTTCCCTAGCGGGCTCTTGGACTATGTAGGTTCCCTAGCAGGCCCTTTGACTATGTAAGTTCTCTAACGGGCACTTGGACAATGTGGGTTCCCTAGCGGGCATTTGGACTATCTAGGTTACCTAACGGGCACTTGGACTATGTACGTTACTAGCGGGCATTAGGACTATGTAGGTTACCTTGTGGATACTTGGACTATGTAGGTTCCCTATCAAGGACTTGGACAATGTAGGTTAACTAGCGGGCGCTTGGACTATCTAGGTTCCCTAGCGGGCAATTGGACTATTGGATACCCTAGCGGGCATTTGGACTATCTAGGTTACCTAACGGGCATCGACTATGTAGGTTCCCTAGCGGGCACTTGGATTATGTAGGTTCCCTTCTTGCACTTGGATTATGTAGGTTACTAGCGGCCATTTGGACTATGTAGGTTACCTAGCGGGCACTTGGACTATGTAGGTTACCTAGCGGGCACTTGGACTATATAGGTTAACTAGCGGGCACTTGGACTATCTAGGTTACCTAGCGGGCACATGGACTATGTACGTTTCCTAGCGGGCACTTGGACTATCTATGTTAACTAGTGGGCACATGGACTATGTAGGTTCCCTATCGGGCAATTAGACTATGTGGGTTACCTAGCGGGCACTTGGACTATGTAGGTTCCCTAGCGGGCACTTGGACTATGTAGGTTACCTAGCGGGCCCTTGGACTATCTAGGTTACCTAACGGGCACTTGGACTATATAAGTTACCTAGAGGGCCCTTGGACTATGTAGGTTAACTAGAAGGGACTTGGACTATCAGGTTAACTAGCGGTCACTTGGACTATGTCGGTAATCTAGCAGGAACTTGGTCTGTCTAGGTTACCTAGCGGGCACTTGGACTATCTAGGTTCCCTAGTGGGCACTTGGTCTATGTACATACCCTAGCGGGCACTTGGAGTATCTAGGTTACTAGCGGGCACTTGGACTATCTAGGTTCCCTGCGGGCACTTGGACTATATAGGTTCCCTAAAGGGCACTTTGACTATGTAGGTTCCCTAGCAGGCACTCAGACTATGAAGGTTCCCCAGCGGGCACTTGGACTATGTAGGTTGCCTAGCAGGCCCTTTGACTATGTAAGTTCTCTAACGGGCACTTGGACTATGTGGGTTCCCTAGCGGGGATTTGGACTATCTAGGTTACCTAACGGGCACTTGGTCTATGTACGTTACTAGCGGGCATTTGGACTATGTAGGTTACCTAGCGGATACTTGGACTATGTAGGTTCCCTGTCAGGTACTTGGACAATGTAGGTTAACAAGCGGGCATTTGGACTATGTAGCTTACCTAGCGGGCCCTTGGACTATGTAGGTTAACTAGCGGGCACTTTGACGATCTAGGTTATCAAACGGGCACTTGGACTATGTAGGTTACCTAGCAGGCACTTAGACTGTCGAGTTTACCTAGAGGGCACTTGGACTATCTAGGTTAACGAACGGGCACTTGGACTATCTAGGTTACCTAGCGGGCACTTGGACTATATAGGTTCCCTAAAGGGCACTTGGACTATGTAGGTTCCCTAGCAGGCACTTGGACTATGAAGGTTCCCTAGCGGGCTCTTGGACTATGTAGGTTCCCTAGCAGGCCCTTTGACTATGTAAGTTCTCTAACGGGCACTTGGACAATGTGGGTTCCCTAGCGGGCATTTGGACTATCTAGGTTACCTAACGGGCACTTGGACTATGTACGTTACTAGCGGGCATTTGCACTATGTAGGTTACCTAGCGGATACTTGGACTATGTTGGTTCTCTATCAGAGACTTGGACAATGTAGGTTAACTAGCGGGCACTTGGACTATCTAGGTTCCCTAGTGGGCAATTGGACTATTGGGTACACTAGCGGGCATTTGGACAATCTAGGTTACCTAACGGGCATCGACTATGTAGGTTCCCTAGCGGGCACTTGGCTTATGTAGGTTCCCTTCTTGCACTTGGATTATGTAGGTTACTAGCGGGCATTTGGACTATGTAGCTTACCTAGCGGGCACTTGGACTATGTAGGTTAACTAGCGGGCACTTGGACTATCTAGGTTACCTAGCGGGCACATGGACTATGTACGTTTCCTAGCGGGCACTTGGACTATCTATGTTAACTAGCAGGCACATGGACTATGTAGGTTCCCTATCGGGCAATTAGACTATGTGGGTTACCTAGCGGGCACTTGGACTATGTAGGTTACCTAGCGGGCCCTTGGACTATCTAGGTTAGTTAACAGGACCTTGGACTATCTAGGTTAGCTTACGGGCACTTGGATTATGTAGGTTAACTAGAGGGCACTTGGACTATGTAGGTTAACTAGCGGGCACTCGCACCATCTAGCTTAACTAGCCGGCACTTGGACTATATAGGTTAACTAGCGGGCACTTGGATTTGCTAGGTTACCCTGCGGGCACTTGAACCATGTAGGTTAACTAGTTGGCCCTTGGACTATCTAGGCTCCCTATCGGGCACTTTGACTATGTAGGTTAACAAGCGGGCACTTGGACTATCTAGGTTCCCTAGTGGGCACTTGGTCTATGTACATACCCTAGCGGGCACTTGGAGTATCTAGGTTACCTAGCGGGCACTTGGACTATGTAGGTTCCCTGCGGGCACTTGGACTATATAGGTTCCCTAAAGGGCACTTGGACTATGTAGGTTCCCTAGCAGGCACTCAGACTATGAAGGTTCCCCAGCGGGCACTTGGACTATGTAGGTTGCCTAGCAGGCCCTTTGACTATGTAAGTTCTCTAACGGGCACTTGGACAATGTGGGTTCCCTAGCGGGGATTTGGACTATCTAGGTTACCTAACGGGCACTTGGTCTATGTACGTTACTAGCGGGCATTTGGACTATGTAGGTTACCTAGCGGATACTTGGACTATGTAGGTTCCCTGTCAGGTACTTGGACAATGTAGGTTAACAAGCGGGCATTTGGACTCTCTAGGTTAACTAGCGGGCCCTTGGACTATGTAGGTTAACTAGCGGGCAGTTTGACGATCTAGGTTATCAAACGGGCACTTGGACTATGTAGGTTACCTAGCAGGCACTTAGACTGTCGAGTTTACCTAGAGGGCACTTGGACTATCTAGGTTAACGAACGGGCACTTGGACTATCTAGGTTACCTAGCGGGCACTTGGACTATATAGGTTCCCTAAAGGGCACTTGGACTATGTAGGTTCCCTAGCAGGCACTTGGACTATGAAGGTTCCCTAGCGGGCTCTTGGACTATGTAGGTTCCCTAGCAGGCCCTTTGACTATGTAAGTTCTCTAACGGGCACTTGGACAATGTGGGTTCCCTAGCGGGCATTTGGACTATCTAGGTTACCTAACGGGCACTTGGACTATGTACGTTACTAGCGGGCATTTGCACTATGTAGGTTACCTAGCGGATACTTGGACTATGTTGGTTCTCTATCAGAGACTTGGACAATGTAGGTTAACTAGCGGGCACTTGGACTATCTAGGTTCCCTAGTGGGCAATTGGACTATTGGGTACACTAGCGGGCATTTGGACAATCTAGGTTACCTAACGGGCATCGACTATGTAGGTTCCCTAGCGGGCACTTGGCTTATGTAGGTTCCCTTCTTGCACTTGGATTATGTAGGTTACTAGCGGGCATTTGGACTATGTAGCTTACCTAGCGGGCACTTGGACTATGTAGGTTAACTAGCGGGCACTTGGACTATCTAGGTTACCTAGCGGGCACATGGACTATGTACGTTTCCTAGCGGGCACTTGGACTATCTATGTTAACTAGCGGGCACATGGACTATGTAGGTTCCCTATCGGGCAATTAGACTATGTGGGTTACCTAGCGGGCACTTGGACTATGTAGGTTACCTAGCGGGCCCTTGGACTATCTAGGTTAGTTAACAGGAACTTGGACTATCTAGGTTACCTAACGGGCACTTAGACTATGCAGGTAACCTGGCGGGCACTTTGACTGACTAGGTTACCTAGCGGGCACTTGGGCTTCTAGGTTAAGGAACGGGCACTTGGACTATGTAGGTTGCCTAGCGGGCACTAGGACTATGTAGGTTTCCTAGAGGTCACTTGGACAATCTAGGCTACCTAACGGGCACTTGGACTATGTAGGTTAACTAGCGGACACTTGGATGATCTAGATTAACTAGCGGGCAATTGGAATATCTAGGTTAACTAGGGGGCCCTTGGACTATGCAGGTTAACTAGCGGGCACTTGGACTATCTAGGTTAGCTAACAGGAACATGGACTATCTAGGTTACCTAGCGGACACTAGGACTATGTAGGTTACCTAGCGGTCACTTGGAGTATCTAGGCTACCTAACGGGCACTTGGACTACGTAGGTTAACTAGCAGACACTTGGATGATCTAGGTTAACTAGCGGGCAGTTGGCCTATGTAGGTTAACTAGCGGGCACTTAGAAAATCTAGGTTAACTAGCGGGTTCTTGGACTATGTAGGTTAACTAGCGGGCACTTAGAAAATCTAGGTTAACTAGCGGGTTTTTGGACTATGTAGGTTAACTAGCGGGCCCTTGGACTATGTAGGTTAACTAGCGGGCACTTGGACGATCTAGATTAACTAGCAGGCACTTGGACTATCAAGGTTAACTAGTGGGCACTTGGACTATCTAGGTTACCTAGCAGGCACTTGGACGATGCAGGTTCCCTAGCGGGCACTTGGACTATCTAGGCTCCCTATCGGGCACTTTGACTATGTAGGTTACCTAGCGGGCACTTGGACTATCTAGGTTACCTAGCGGGCACTTGGTCTATGTATATTCCCTAGCGGACACTTGGACGATCTTGGTTACCTAGCGGGCACTTGGACTATGTACGTCCCCTAGTGGGCACTTGGACTATCTAGGTTAACTAACGGGCACTAGGACTATCTAGGTTAACTAGCGGGCACTTGGTCTATCTAGGTTACTTGGCAGGCACTTGGACTATGTAGGTCAAATAGCGGGCCCTTGGACTATCTAGGTTAGCTAACGGGCTCTTGGATTATGTAAGTTAACTAGCGGGCCCTTGGACTATGTAGGTTAACTAGCGCACACTTGGACGATCTAGGTTAACTAGCGGGCACTTGGATTATCTAGGTTAGCTAGCGGGCACTTGAACAATGTAGGTTAACTAGTGGGCCCTTAGGCTATCTATGTTAGCTAACGGGCACTTGGACTATGAAGGTTAATTAGCGGGTACTTGGACTACGTAGGTGCCCTAGCGGGCACTTGGACTATCTAGGTTACCTAGCGTGCACTTGAACTATCTACGTTACCTAGCGGGTACTTGGACTATCTAGGTTAACTAGCGGGCACTTGGACTATGTAAGTTCCCTAGCGGGCACTTGGATTATGTAGGATCCCTATCAGGCACTTGGACTATGTTGGTTACTAGCGGGCATTTGGACTATGTAGGTTATCTAACGGGCACTTGGACAATGTAAGTTCCGTATGGGGCACTTGGACTATGTTGGTTAACTTCGGGCACTAGGACTATGTAGGTTACCTAGCGGGCACTTGGACTATCTTGGTTACCTAGCGGGCACTTGGACTATGTAGGTTAACTAGCGGACACTTGGACGAACAAGGTTAACGAGCGGGCACTTTGACTATGTTGGTTACCTAGCGGGCACTTGGACTATGTAGGTTCCCTGCGGGCACTTGGACTATATAGGTTCCCTAAAGGGCACTTGGACTATGTAGGTTCCCTAGCAGGCACTCAGACTATGAAGGTTCCCCAGCGGGCACTTGGACTATGTAGGTTGCCTAGCAGGCCCTTTGACTATGTAAGTTCTCTAACGGGCACTTGGACAATGTGGGTTCCCTAGCGGGGATTTGGACTATCTAGGTTACCTAACGGGCACTTGGTCTATGTACGTTACTAGCGGGCATTTGGACTATGTAGGTTACCTAGCGGATACTTGGACTATGTAGGTTCCCTGTCAGGTACTTGGACAATGTAGGTTAACAAGCGGGCATTTGGACTCTCTAGGTTAACTAGCGGGCCCTTGGACTATGTAGGTTAACTAGCGGGCAGTTTGACGATCTAGGTTATCAAACGGGCACTTGGACTATGTAGGTTACCTAGCAGGCACTTAGACTGTCGAGTTTACCTAGAGGGCACTTGGACTATCTAGGTTAACGAACGGGCACTTGGACTATCTAGGTTACCTAGCGGGCACTTGGACTATATAGGTTCCCTAAAGGGCACTTGGACTATGTAGGTTCCCTAGCAGGCACTTGGACTATGAAGGTTCCCTAGCGGGCTCTTGGACTATGTAGGTTCCCTAGCAGGCCCTTTGACTATGTAAGTTCTCTAACGGGCACTTGGACAATGTGGGTTCCCTAGCGGGCATTTGGACTATCTAGGTTACCTAACGGGCACTTGGACTATGTACGTTACTAGCGGGCATTTGCACTATGTAGGTTACCTAGCGGATACTTGGACTATGTTGGTTCTCTATCAGAGACTTGGACAATGTAGGTTAACTAGCGGGCACTTGGACTATCTAGGTTCCCTAGTGGGCAATTGGACTATTGGGTACACTAGCGGGCATTTGGACAATCTAGGTTACCTAACGGGCATCGACTATGTAGGTTCCCTAGCGGGCACTTGGCTTATGTAGGTTCCCTTCTTGCACTTGGATTATGTAGGTTACTAGCGGGCATTTGGACTATGTAGCTTACCTAGCGGGCACTTGGACTATGTAGGTTAACTAGCGGGCACTTGGACTATCTAGGTTACCTAGCGGGCACATGGACTATGTACGTTTCCTAGCGGGCACTTGGACTATCTATGTTAACTAGCGGGCACATGGACTATGTAGGTTCCCTATCGGGCAATTAGACTATGTGGGTTACCTAGCGGGCACTTGGACTATGTAGGTTACCTAGCGGGCCCTTGGACTATCTAGGTTAGTTAACAGGAACTTGGACTATCTAGGTTACCTAACGGGCACTTAGACTATGCAGGTAACCTGGCGGGCACTTTGACTGACTAGGTTACCTAGCGGGCACTTGGGCTTCTAGGTTAAGGAACGGGCACTTGGACTATGTAGGTTGCCTAGCGGGCACTAGGACTATGTAGGTTTCCTAGAGGTCACTTGGACAATCTAGGCTACCTAACGGGCACTTGGACTATGTAGGTTAACTAGCGGACACTTGGATGATCTAGATTAACTAGCGGGCAATTGGAATATCTAGGTTAACTAGGGGGCCCTTGGACTATGCAGGTTAACTAGCGGGCACTTGGACTATCTAGGTTAGCTAACAGGAACATGGACTATCTAGGTTACCTAGCGGACACTAGGACTATGTAGGTTACCTAGCGGTCACTTGGAGTATCTAGGCTACCTAACGGGCACTTGGACTACGTAGGTTAACTAGCAGACACTTGGATGATCTAGGTTAACTAGCGGGCAGTTGGCCTATGTAGGTTAACTAGCGGGCACTTAGAAAATCTAGGTTAACTAGCGGGTTCTTGGACTATGTAGGTTAACTAGCGGGCACTTAGAAAATCTAGGTTAACTAGCGGGTTCTTGGACTATGTAGGTTAACTAGCGGGCCCTTGGACTATGTAGGTTAACTAGCGGGCACTTGGACGATCTAGATTAACTAGCAGGCACTTGGACTATCTAGGTTAACTAGTGGGCACTTGGACTATCTAGGTTACCTAGCAGGCACTTGGACGATGCAGGTTCCCTAGCGGGCACTTGGACTATCTAGGCTCCCTATCGGGCACTTTGACTATGTAGGTTACCTAGCGGGCACTTGGACTATCTAGGTTACCTAGCGGGCACTTGGTCTATGTATATTCCCTAGCGGACACTTGGACGATCTTGGTTACCTAGCGGGCACTTGGACTATGTACGTCCCCTAGTGGGCACTTGGACTATCTAGGTTAACTAACGGGCACTAGGACTATCTAGGTTAACTAGCGGGCACTTGGTCTATCTAGGTTACTTGGCAGGCACTTGGACTATGTAGGTCAAATAGCGGGCCCTTGGACTATCTAGGTTAGCTAACGGGCTCTTGGATTATGTAAGTTAACTAGCGGGCCCTTGGACTATGTAGGTTAACTAGCGCACACTTGGACGATCTAGGTTAACTAGCGGGCACTTGGATTATCTAGGTTAGCTAGCGGGCACTTGAACAATGTAGGTTAACTAGTGGGCCCTTAGGCTATCTATGTTAGCTAACGGGCACTTGGACTATGAAGGTTAATTAGCGGGTACTTGGACTACGTAGGTGCCCTAGCGGGCACTTGGACTATCTAGGTTACCTAGCGTGCACTTGAACTATCTACGTTACCTAGCGGGTACTTGGACTATCTAGGTTAACTAGCGGGCACTTGGACTATGTAAGTTCCCTAGCGGGCACTTGGATTATGTAGGATCCCTATCAGGCACTTGGACTATGTTGGTTACTAGCGGGCATTTGGACTATGTAGGTTATCTAACGGGCACTTGGACAATGTAAGTTCCGTATGGGGCACTTGGACTATGTTGGTTAACTTCGGGCACTAGGACTATGTAGGTTACCTAGCGGGCACTTGGACTATCTTGGTTACCTAGCGGGCACTTGGACTATGTAGGTTAACTAGCGGACACTTGGACGAACAAGGTTAACGAGCGGGCACTTTGACTATGTTGGTTACCTAGCGGGCACTTGGACTATGTAGGTTAACTAGGGGACACTTGGACGAACTAGGTTAACGAGTGGGCCCTTGGGCTATGTAGGTTACCTAGCGGGCAGTTGGACTATGTAGGTTACCTAGCGGGCACTTGGACTATGTAGGTTACCTAGCGGGCACTATGACTATCTAGGTTAGCTAACGGGCACTTGGAGTATCTAGGTTACCTAGCGGGCAGTTGGACTATGTAGGATACCTAGCGGGCACTTGGACTATGTAGGTTACCTAACGGGCACTTGGACTATGCAGGTAAACTTGCGGGCAGTTGTACAGTCTAGGTTACCTAGCGGGCACTTGGACTTCTATGTCAACGAACGGGCATTTGGACTACGTAGGTTGCTTAGCGGGCACTTGGACTATCTAGGTTAGCTAACTGGCAATTGGATTATCTAAATTACCTAGAGGGCACTTGGACTATGTAGGTTACCTAGCGGGCACTTGAACTATGTAGGTTACCTAACGGGCACTTGGACTATGCAGGTAAACTTGCGGGCAGTTGTACAGTCTAGGTTACCTAGCGGGCACTTGGACTTCTATGTTAACGAATGGGCATTTGGACTATGTAGGTTGCTTAGCGGGCACTTGGACTATCTAGGTTAGCTAACTGGCAATTGGATTATCTAAGTTACCTAGCGGGCACTTGGACTATGTAGGTTACCTAGCGGGCACTTGGACTATCTAGGTTAACTAGCAGACACTTGGACTATCTAGGTTAACTAGCGAACACTTGGACGATGCAGGTTCCCTAGCGGGCACTTGAACTATCTAGGTTCCCTAACGGGCACTTGGACTATGTAGGTTCCCTAGCGGGCACTTGTACTATGTACGTCCCTTAGCGGACACTTGGACTAAGTTGGTTCCCTATCGGGCACTTGAACTATGTAGGTTAACTAGCGGGCCCTTGGACTATGTAGGTTACCTAGCGGGCACTTGGACTATCTAGGTTACCTAGCAGGCACTTGGACTATGTACACACCCTAGCGGACACTTGGACTATCTAGGTTACCTAGACGGCACTTGGAGTATGTACGTCCCCTAGTGGGCACTTGGACTATCTAGGTTACCTAACGTGCAATAGGACTATCTAGGTTACCTAGCGGCACTTGGACTATCTAGGTTACCTAGCGGGCCCTTGGACTATGTAGGTCAACTAGCGGGACCTTGGACTATCTAGGTTAGCTTACGGGCACTTGGATTATGTAGGTTAACTAGAGGGCACTTGGACTATGTAGGTTAACTAGCGGGCACTCGCACCATCTAGCTTAACTAGCCGGCACTTGGACTATATAGGTTAACTAGCGGGCACTTGGATTTGCTAGGTTACCCTGCGGGCACTTGAACCATGTAGGTTAACTAGTTGGCCCTTGGACTATCTAGGCTCCCTATCGGGCACTTTGACTATGTAGGTTAACAAGCGGGCACTTGGACTATCTAGGTTCCCTAGTGGGCACTTGGTCTATGTACATACCCTAGCGGGCAATTGTACTATCTAGGTTACCTAGCGGGCATTTGGACTATGTACGTCCCCTAGTGGGCACCTGGACTATCTAGGTTAACTAACGGGCACTAGGACTATCTAGGTTACCTTGCGGGAACTTGGACTATTTAGGTTACCTAGTGGGCACTTAGACTATCTAGGTTACCTAACGGGCACTTGGACTATCTAGGTTAGCTAACAGGAACTTGGACTATCTAGGTTACCTAGCAGGCACTTGGACTATGTAGGTTTCCTAGCGGTCACTTGGACTATGTAGGTTACCTAGCGGGCAGTTGGACTATCTAGGTTACCTAACGGGCATTTAGACTATGCAGTTAACATAGCGGGCACTTGGACTGTCTAGGTTACCTAACGGGCACATGGACTTCTAGGTTAACGAACGGGCACTTGGACTATGTAGGTTGACTACTGGGCCCTTGGACGATCTAGGTTAGGTAACGGGCATTAGGACTATCTAGGTTACCTAGCGGGAAATTGGACTATGTAGGTAACCTAGCGGGCACTTGGACTATCTAGGTTACCTAACGGGCACTTGGACGATCTAGGTTAACTAGCGGGCACTTGGACTATCTAGGTTAACTAGCGGGCACTTGGACGATGCAGGTTCCCTAGCGGTCACTTGGACTATGTGGGTACCCTAGCGGGCATTTGGACTATCTAGGTTACCTAACGGGCATTTGGATTATGTGGGTTCCCTAGTAGGCACTTGGATTATGTAGGTTCCCTTCTTGCACTTGGACTATGTAGGTTACTAGCGGGCATTTGGACTATGTAGGTTACCTAGCGGGCACTTGGACTATGTAGGTTCCCTATCGGGCACTTGGAAAATGTAGGTTAACTAGCGGGCGCTAGGACTA
The DNA here is from genome assembly GCF_050624435.1 of Tenrec ecaudatus. NCBI lineage: Eukaryota > Metazoa > Chordata > Mammalia > Afrosoricida > Tenrecidae > Tenrec > Tenrec ecaudatus. The sequence continues at coordinate 168,427 of NW_027458046.1, forward strand.
TGCAGGTGCCCTAGCGGGCATTTGGACTATATAGATTACCAAGCACGCCCTTGGGCTTTGTAGTTTAACTAGCGGGCACTTGGACTATCTAGGTTACCTAGCAGGCACTTGGACTATCTCGGTTCCCTAGCGGGCACTTGGACTATATAGGTTCCCTAAAGGGCACTTGGAATATGTAGGTTCCCTAGCAGGCACTCGGACTATGAAGGTTCCCCAGCGGGCACTTGGACTATCTAAGTTAACTAGCGGGCCCTTGGACTATGTAGGTTAACTAGCGGGCACTTTGACGATCTAGGTTAGCAAAAGGGCACTTGGACTATGTAGGTTACCTAGCGGGCACTTGGACAATCTAGGTTAACGAACGGGCACTTGGACTATGTAGGTTAGCTAACAGGAACTTGGACTATCTAGGTTACCTAGCGGGCACTTGGACGATGCATGTTCCCTAGCGGGCACTTTGACTATGTAGGTTCCCTAGCGGGCAATTGGACTATGTGGGTACCCTAGCGGGCATTTGGACTATCTAGGTAACCTAACGGGCATTTCGACTATGTAGGTTCCCAGCGGGCAATTGGATTACGTAGGTTCCCTTCTTGCACTTGGACTATGAAGGTTACTAGCGGGCACTTTGACTGTCTTGGTTACCTAGCGGGCACTTGGACTATGTAGGTTAACAAGCGGACACTTGGACGAACTAGGTTAACGAGCGGGCCATTGGACTATGTAGGTTACCTAGCGGGCACTTGGACTATCTAGCTTAGCTAACGGGCACTTGGAGTATCTAGGTTACCTAGCGGGCAGTTGGACTATGTAGGTTACCTTGCGGGCACTTGGACTATCTAGGTTACCTAACGGGCACTTGGACTATGCAGGTTACCTAGCGTGCACTTGAACTATCTATGTTACCTAGAGGGTACTAGGACTATCTAGGTTAACTAGCGGGCACTTGGACTATCTAGGTTAACTAGCGGGCAATTGGACTATGTAAGTTCCTTTATGCGGGCTCTTGGATTATTTAGGTTCCCTATCAGGCACTTGGACTATGTAGGTTACTAGCGGGCATTTAGACTATGTAGGTTACCTAACGGGCACTTGGACTACGTAGGTTCCGAATCGGGCACTTGGACTATGCAGGTTACCTAGCGTACACTTGAACTATCTACGTTACCTAGAGGGTACTTGGACTATCTAGGTTAACTAGCGGGCACTTGGACTATCTAGGTTAACTAACGGGCACTTGGACTATGTAAATTCCTTAGCGGGCACTTGGATTATGTAGGTTCCCTATCAGGTACTTGGACTATGTAGGTTACTAGCGGGAATTTGGACTATGTAGGTTACCTAACGGGCACTTGGACTATGTAGGTTCCGAATCGGGCACTTGGACTATGTTGGTTAACTAGCGGGCACTAGGACTATGTAGGTTACCTAGCGGGCACTTGGACTATCTAGGTTAGCTAACAGGAACTTGGACTAACTAGGTTACCTAGCGGGCTTTGGACTATCTAGGTTTACTAGCGGACACTTGGACGAACTAGGTTAACGAGCGGGCCATTGGACTATGTAGGTTACCTAGCGGGCACTTAGACTATCTAGGTTAGCTAACAGGAACTTGGACTATCTAGGTTACCTAGCGGGCACTAGGATATGTAGGTTTCCTAAAGGTCACTTGGACAATCTAGGCTACCTAAGGGGCACTTGGACTAACTAGGTTAGCTAACGGGCACTTGGATTATGTAAGTTCACTAGCGGGCACTTGGACTATGTAGGTTAACTAGCGGACACTTGGACGATCTAGGTTAACTAGCGGCCCCTTGCACTATGTAGATTAACTAGCGGGCCCTTGGACTATGTAGGTTAACTAGCGCACACTTGGACGATCTAGGTTAACTAGCGGGCACTTGGATTATCTAGGTTAGCAAGCGTGCACTTGAACTATCAACGTTACCTAGAGGGTACTTGGACTATCTAGGTTAACTAGCGGGCACTTGGACTATCTAGGTTAACTAATGGGCACTTGGACTATGTAAGTTCCTTAGCGGGCACTTGGATTATGTAGGTTACCTAATGGGCACTTGGACTATGTAGGTTCCGAATCGGGCACTTGGACTATGTTGGTTATCTAGCGGGCACTAGTACTATGTAGGTTACCAAGCGGGCACTTGGACTATCTAGGTTAGCTAACAGGAACTTGGACTAACTAGGTTACCTAGTGGGCACTTGGACTATCTAGGTTAACTAGCGGGCACTTGTACTATCTAGGTTACCTAGCGGGCCCTTGGACTATGTAGGTTACCTAGTGGGCACTTGGACTATCTAGGTTAACGAATGGGCACTTGGACTATGTAGGTTACCTAGCGGGGAATTAGACTATCTAGGTTAGTTAACTGGAACTTGGAATATCTAGGTTACCTAGCCGGCACTTGGAATATGTAGGTTACCTTGCGGGCACTTGGACTATCTAGGTTACCTTGCGGGCACTTGGACTATCTAGGTTAGCTAACAGGAACTTGGACTATCTAGGCTACCTAGCGGGCACTTGGTCTATCTAGGTTAGCTAACGGGCACTTGGACTTCTATGTTAATGAACGGGCACTTGGATTATGTAGATTGCCTAGCGGGCACTTGGACTCTCTAGGTTAGCTAACGGGCAATTGGATTATCTAGGATACCTAGCGGGCACTTGGATTATGTAGGTTACCTAGCGGGCACTTGGACTATCTAGGTTACCTAAAGGGAACTTGGAAAATATTGGTTAACTAGCGGGCACTTGGACTATCTAGGTTAGCTAGGGGGCCCATGGACTATGTAGGTTAACTAGCGGGCACTTAGAAAATCTAGGTTAACTAGCGGGTTCTTGGACTATGTACGTTAACTAGCGGGCCCTTGGACTATGTAGGTTCCCTAGCGGACACTTGGACTATGTACATCCCTTAGCAGGCACTTGGAGTATGTTGGTTCCCTATCGGGCACTTGGACTATGTAGGTTAACTAGCAGGCCCTTGGACTATGTAGGTTAACTAGTGGGCACTTAGACTATCTAGGTTACCTAGCGGACACTTGGACTATGTACATATCCTAGCGGGCACTTGGACTATCTAGGTTACCAAGAGGGCACTTGGACTATGTACGTCCCCTAGTGGGCACTTGGACTATCTAGGTTACCTAACGGGCAATAGTACTATCTAGGTTACCTAGCGGCACTTGGACTATCTAGGTTACCTAGCGGGCACTTGGACTATGTAGGTCAACTAGCGGGCCCTTGGACTATCTAGGTTAGCTTACGGGCACTTGGACTATGTAGGTTAACTAGAGGGCACGTGGACTATGTAGGTTAACTAGAGGGCACTTGGACTATGTAGGTTAACTAGCGGGCAATTGGACCATCTAGGTTAACTAGCGGGCACTTGGACTATATAGGTTAACTAGCGGGCACTTGGATTAGCTAGGTTACCTAGCCGTCACTTGAACCATGTAGGTTAACTAGTTGGCCCTTGGACTATCTAGGTTAGCTAACGGGCACTTGGACTATGTAGGTTAATTAGCGTGCACTTGGATTATGTAGGTGCCCTAGAGGGCATTTGGACTATATAGATTACCTAGCGGGCACTTGGACTTGTATGTTACCTAGTGGGCACTTGGACTATCTAGGTTACCTATCGGGCACTTGGACTATCTAAGTTCCCTAGCGAGCACTTGGACTATATAGGTTCCCTAAAGGGCACTTGGACTATGTAGGTTCCCTAGCAGGCACTAGGACTATGTAGGTTCCCTAGCGGGCACTTGGACTATGTATGTTCCCTAGCAGGCCCTTTGACTATGTAAGTTCCCTAGCGGGCACCTCGACTATGTGGGTTCCCTAGCGGGCATTTGGACTATCTAGGTTACCTAACGGGCACTTGGACTATGTGGGTACCCTAGCAGGCACTTGGACAATGTAGGTTAACTAGCGGGCGCTAGGACTATGTAGGTTCCCTATCATGAACTTGGACAATGTAGGTTAACTAGCGGGCACTAGGACTATGTAGGTTACCTAGCTGGCCCTTGGACTATGTAGGTTAACAAGCGGGCACTTTGACTATCTAGGTTAACTAGCGGGCCCAATGACTATCTAGGTTAACTAGGGGCCTTTGACGATCTAGGTTAGCAAACGGGCAATTGGACTATGTAGGTTACCTAGGGGGCACTTGGACTATGTGGGTACCCTAGCGGGCATTTGGACTATCTAGGTTACCTAACGAGCACTTGGACTATGTGGGTACCCTAGCGGGCACTTGGACAATGTAGGTTAACCAGCGGGGGCTAGGACTATGTAGTTTACCTAGCGGGCACTTGGACTATGTAGGTTAACTAGCAGGCACTTGGACAATCTAGGTTACCTAACAGGCTCTTGGACTATGTATGTTTCCTAGCGGGCACATGGACTATCTATGTTAACTAGCGGGCACATGGACTATGTATGTTCCCTAGCGGGCACTTGGACTATGTAGGTTAACTAGCGGGCCCTTGGACTATCTAGGTTACCTAAGGGTACTTGGACTATCTAAGTTACCTAGAGGGCACTTGGACTATTTAGATTAACTAGCGGACACTTGGAAGACCTAGGTTTACTAGCGGGCACTTGGACAATCTAGGTTACCTAGCTGGCCCTTGGACTATGTAGGTTAACTAGCAGGCACTTGGACTATCAGGTACTATCGGTCACTTGGACTATGTAGGTAACCTAGCGGGAACTTGGACTGTCTAGGTTACCTAGCGGGCAATTGGACTATCTAGTTTACCTAACAGGCAATTGGACTATCTAGGTTACCTAACGGGCCATGGGACTATCTAGGTTAACTATCGGGCACTTGTACTATGTAGGTTACCTAGCGGGCACTTGGACTATATAGGTTAGTTAACAGGAACTTGGAATATCTAGGTTACCTAGCGGGCACTTGGACTATGTAGGTTACCTTGCGGGCACTTGGACTATGTAGGTTACCTAGCGGGCACATGGACTATCTATATTAGCTAACGGGCACTTGGACTATCTAGGTTAACGAACGGGCACTTGGACTATGTAGGTTAGCTAACAGGAACTTGTACTATCTAGGTTAACTAGCGGGCACTTGGACGATGCAGGTTCCCTAGTGGGCACTTTGACGATGTAGGTTCCCTAGTGGGCACTTGGACTATGTGGGTACCCTAGTGGGCATTTTGATTATCTAGGATACCTAACGGGCATTTGGACTACATAGGTTCCCTGGCGGGCATTTGGACTATGTAGATTACCTAGTGCGCACTTGGAATATGTAGGTTCCCTATCGGGCACTTGGACAATGTAGGTTAATTAGTGGGCGCTAGGACTCTGTAGGTTACCTAGCGGGCACTTGGACTATGTAGGTTAACTAGCGGGCACTTGGACTATCTAGGTTAACTAGCGGACACTTGGACGAACTAGGTTAACAAGCGGGCCCTTGGACTATGTAGGTTACCTAGCGGGCACTTGGACTATCTAGGTTAGCTAACAGGAACTTGAACTATCTAGGTTACCTAGCGGGCCCTTCGACTATGTAGGTTACCTAGCGGGCACTTGGACTATCTAGGTTACCTAGCGGGCACTTAGACTATGTAGGTTAAGTAGCGGGCACTTGGACGTACTAGGTTAACTAGCTGGCACTTGGATGATATCGCTTAACTAGCGGGCACTTGGATTATCTAGGTTAGCTAGCGGGCACTTGAACTATGTAGGTAACACCTAGCGGGCACTTGGACAGTCTAGGTTACCTAGCGGGCACTTGGACTACCTAGGTTAACGAACGGGCACTTGGACTATGTAGGGTACCTAGCGGGCACTTGGACTATGTAGGATCCCTATCGGACATTTGGACTACTTAGGTTACCTAGCGGGCACTTGGACTATCTAGGTTAACTAGCGGGAACTTGGACTATCTAGGTCAACTAGCGGGCCCTGGTACTATGTAGGTTAACTAGCGAGCACTTGGACAATCTAGGTTAACTAGTGGACCTTGGACTATGTAGGTTAACTAGCGGGCCCTTGGACTATGTATGTTAACTAGGAGGCACTTGGACGATCTAGGTTAACTAGCGGGCACTTGGACTATGTAGGTTCCCTAGCGGGCATTTGGACTACGTAGATAACCTAGCAGGCACTTAGACTTTGTAGGTTACCTAGCGGGCACTTGGACTATCTAGGTTAACTAACGGGCACTTGGACTATGTAGGTTGCCTAGCGGGCACTTGGATTATGTAGGTTCTCTATCGGGCACTTGGACTATGTAGATTAACTAGCGGGAACTTGGACTGTCTAGGTTACCTAGCGAGCACTTGGATTATCTAGGTTAACGAACGGGCACTTGGACTATGTAGGTTGCCTAGCGGGCCCTTGGAGTATCTAGGTTACCGAACGGACACTTGGATTATGTCGGCCCACTAGGGGGCCCTTGGACGATCTAGGTTACCTAGCGGGTACTTGAATTATCTAGGTTAACTAGCGGGCACTTGCACTATCTAGGTTACCTAGCAGGCACTTGGACTATCTATGTTAGGTAACGGGCACTTGGACTATCTAGGTTACCTAGCGGGAACTTGGACAATGTTAGTTACCTAGCGGGCACTTGGACTATCTACGTTACCTAACGGGCCCTTTGACTATCTAGATTACACAGCGGGCACTTGGACTGTGTAGGTTAAATAGCGAGCACTTGGACTCTAGGTTACCTAGCGGGCACTTGGAATATCTAGGTTACCTTGTGGGCCCTTGGACAATGTAGGTTTCCTAGCGGGCACTTGGACTATCTAGGTTAACGAACGGGCACTTGAACTATGTAGGTTAAATAGCGAGCACTTGGACTCTAGGTTACCTAGCAGGCACTTGGACTATCTAGGTTACCTTGTGGGCCCTTGCACTATGTAGGTTTCCTAGCGGGCACTTGGACTATCTAGGTTAACGAACGGGCACTTGGACTATGTAGGTAACCTAGCGGGCACTTGGACAATGTAAGTTAGCTAGCGGGCACTTGGACTATCTAGGTTACCTAACGGGCACTTGGAGAATGTAGGTTAACGAGGGGGCACTAGGACTATGTAGGTAACCTAGCGGGCACTTGGACAGTCTAGGTTACCTAGTGGGCCCTTAGACTATGTAGGTTTCCTAGCGGGCACTTGGACTATCTAGGTTAACTAGCGGACCTTGGACTATGTGGGTTAACTAGCTGGCCCTTGGACTATGTAGGTTAACTAGCGGGCACTTGGACGATCTAGGTTAACTAGAGGGCACTTGGACTATCTAGGTTACCTAGCGGGCACTTGGACTATGTAGGTTCCCAGGCGGGCATTTGGACTATATAGATAACCTAGCGGGCACTTAGACTTTGTAGGTTACCTAGCGTTCACTTGGACTATCTAGGTTACCTAGCTGGCACTTGAAATATCTACGTAGCCTAGCGGGTTCTTGGAGTATGTAGGTTACCTAGCGGGCTGTTGGATTATCTAGGTTACCTAAAGGGCACTTTGACTATCTATGTTACCTAGCGGGCCCTTGGACTATGTAGGTTTCCTAGCGGGCACTTGGATTATGTAAGTTCCCTAACGGGCACTTGGACTATGTGCGTTAACTAGAGGGCATTTGGACTATGTAGTTTACCTAGCGGGCACTTGGACTATGTAGGTTCCTTATCGGGCACTTGGAGAATGTAGGTTAACTAGGGGGCACTAGGACTATGTAGATTATCTAGCGGGCCCTTGGACTATCTAGGTTACCTAGCGGGCATTTGGATTATGTAGGCTCTCTAGCGGGCATTTGGACTATATAGATTCCTTAGCGGGCACTTAGACTTTGTAGGTTACCTAGCGGGCACTTGGACTACTTTGGTTACCTAGCGGGCACTTGGACTATCTAGGTTAACTAGCGGGCACTTGGACTATCTAGCTCAACTAGGGGGCCCTTGTACTATGTAGGTTGCTTAGTGGGCACTTGTACTATCTATGTTAGGTAATGGGCACTTGGACTATCTAGGTTAGGTAAAGGGCACTTGGACTATCTAGGTTACCTAGTGGGAACTTGGACAATGTAAGTTACCTAGCGGGCACTTTGACTATCTAGGTTACCTAACGGGCACTTTGACTATCTATGTTACCTAGTGGGCCCTTGGACTATGTAGGTTTCCTAGCGGGCACTTGGACTATCTAGGTTAACGAACGGGCACTTGGACTATGTAGGTAACCTAGCGGGCACTTGGACAGTCTAGGTTACCTAGCTGGCACTTGGAGTATCTAGGTTAACGAACGGGCACTTGGACTATGTAGGTTACCCAGCGGGCACTTGGACTATGTAGGATCCCTATCGGACATTTGGACTACTTTGGTTACCTAGCGGGCACTTGACCTATCTAGGTTATCTTGCGGGCACTTGGACTATCTAGGTCAACAAGCGGGCCCTTGTACTATGTAGGTTAACTAGCAAGCACTTGGACTATCTAGGTTAACTAACGGACCTTGAACTATGTAGGTTAACTAACGGGCCCTTGGGCTATGTAAGTTAACTAGCGGGCACTTGGACGATCTAGGTTAACTAGAGGGCACTTGGTCTATCTAGGTAACCTAGCGGGCACTTGGACTATGTAGGTTGCCTAGCGGCATTTGGACTATATAGATAACCTAGCGGGCACTTAGATTTTGTAGGTTACCTAGCGGGCACTTGGACTATCTAGGTTACCTAGCTGGCACTTGAACTATCTACGTAGCCTAGCGGGTTCTTGGAATATGTAGGTTACCTAGCGGGCTGTTGGACTATCTAGGTTAACTAACAGGCACTTGGACTATGTAAGTTCCCTACCGGGCTCTTGGACTATGTGCGTTAACTAGAGGGCATTTGGACTATGTAGGTTACCTAGCGGGCACTTGACTATCTAGGTTACCTAGCGGGCATTTGGATTATGTAGGCTCCCTAGCGGGCATTTGGACTATATAGATTCCTTAGCGGGCACTTAGACTTTGTAGGTTACCTAGCGAGCACTTGGACTATCTAGGTTACCTAGCTGGCACTTGAACTATCTACGTTACCTAGCGGGTACTTTGAGTATGTAGGTTACCTACTGTGCTGTTGGACTATCTAGGTTACCTAGCGGGTACTTGGACTTCTAGGTTAACGAACGGGCACTTGGACTATGTATGTTGCCTAGCGGGCACTTGGACTATCTAGGTTAGGTAACGGGCACTTGGACTATCTAGGTTACCTAGCGGGAACTTGGACAATGTAGGTTACCTAGCAGGCACTTGGACTATCTAGGTTACCTAACGGGCACTTTCACTATTTAGGTTACCTAGCGGGCACTTTGACTATCTAGGTTAACTAGCGGGCACTTGGACTATGTAGGTTACCTAGCAGACACTTGCACTATGTAGGTTACCTAGCGGGCACTTGGACTATGTAGGTTACCTAGCGGGCTCTTGGACTATCTAGGTTACCTAGCAGGCACTTTGACTATCTAGGTTAACTAACGGGCACTTGGACTATGTAGGTTGCCTAGCGGGCACTTGGACTATATAGGTTCCCTAGCGGGCACTTGGATTATGTAGGTTCCCTATCGGGCACTTGGATTATGTAGGTTAACTAGAGGGCACTTGAACTGTCTACGTTACCTAGCGGGCACTTGGATTATCTAGGTTAACGAATGGGCACTTGGACTATGTAGGTTACCTAGCCGCCACTTGGACTATTTAGGTTAGCTAGGGGGCACTTGTACTATCTAGGTTACCTAGGTGGCACTTGGACTATGTAGGTCAAGTAACGGGCCCTTGGACTACCTAGGTTAGCTAACGGGAACTTAGATTATGTAGGTTAACTAGGGGGCACTTGGAATATATAGGATAACTAGCGGACACTTGCTCTATGTAGGTTAACTAGCGGGCCCCTGGACTATGAAGGATAACTAGCGGGCCCTTGGACTATCTAGGTTCCCTAAAGGGCACTTGGACTATCTAGGTTACCTCGCGGGCACTAGGACTATGTAGGCAAACTAGGGGGCCCTTGGACGATCTAGGTTACCTAGCGGGTACTAGAACTATCTAGGTTAACTAGCGGGCACTTGCACTATCTAAATTACCTAGCGGGCATATGGACTATGTACGTTCCCTAGCGGGCACTTGGACTATCTATGTTAACTAGCGGGCACTTGGAATATGTAGGTTAACTAGCGGACATTTGCACTATGTAGGTTACCTAGCAGGCACTTGTACTATGTAGGTTAACTAGCGGGCACTTGGACTGTCTAGGTTACCTAGCGGGCACTTGGATTATCTAGGTTAACGAACGGGCACTTGGACTATGTAGGTTACCTAGCCGCCACTTGGACTATCTAGGTTAGCTAACAGGCACTTGGACTATCTAGGTTCCCTAGCAGGCACTTGTACTATCTGGGTTACATAGCTGGCACTTGGACTATGTAGGTCAACAAGCGGGCCCTTGGACTATCTAGGTTAGCTAACGGGCACTTAGATTATGTAGGTTAACTAGCGGGCACTTGGAATATGTAGGTTAACTAGCGGACACTTGCACTATGTAGGTTTACTAGCGGGCCCTTGGACTATCTAGGTTCCCTAAAGTGCACTTGGACTATCTAGTTACCGAACGGGCACTTGGACTATTTAGGTTACCAAGCGGGCAGTTGGACTATGTAGGCTAACTAGGGGGCCCTTGGACGATCTAGGTTACCTAGCGGGTAATTGAACTATCTAGGTTAACTAGCGGGCACTTGCACTATCTCGGTTACCTAGTGGGCACTTGGACTATGTACGTTCCCTAGCGGGCACTTGGATTATCTATGTTAACTAGAGGGCACTTGGAATATGTAGGTTAACTAGCGGACACTAGCACTATGTAGGTTACCTAGCAGGCACTTGGACTATCTAGGTTAACTAGCGGGCAATTGGACTATCTAGGTTAATTAGCGTGCACTTGGAATATGTAGGTTCCTTAGCGGGCACTTGGACTATCTAGGTTGCTTAGCGGGCACTTGTATTATGTAGGTTAACTAGCGTGCCCTTGGACTATCTAGGTTATGTAGCGGGCACTTTGTATATAGGATAACTAGCGGGCACTTGGTCTATGTAGGTTAACTAGAGGACACTTGGACTATCTAGGTTAACTTGTGGGCCCTTGGACTATGTAGGTAACCTTGCGGGCACTTGGACAGTTTAGGTTACCTAGCAGGCACTTGGACTATCTAGGTTAACGAACGGGCACTTGGACTATATAGGTTACCTAGCGGGCACTTGGACTATGTAGGATCCCCATCGGACATTTGGACTACTTTGGTTACCTAGCGGGCACTTGGACTATCTAGGTTAACTAGCGGACCTTGGACTATGTGGGTTAACTTGCGGGCCCTTGGACTATGTAGGTTAACTAGCGGGCACTTGGACGATCTAGGTTAACTAGAGGGCACTTGGACTATCTAGGTTACCTTGTGGGCACTTGGACTATGTAGGTTCCCTGGCGGGCATTTGGACTATATAGATAACCTAGCGGGCACTTAGACTTTGTAGGTTACCTAGCGGGCACTTGGACTATCTAGGTTACCTAGCTGGCACTTGAACTATCTACGTTGCCTAGCGGGTTCTTGGAGTATGTAGGTTACCTAGAGGGCTGTTGGACTATCTAGGTTACCTAGCGGGCACTTGGACTATCTAGGTTAACTAACGGGCACATGGACTATGTAGGTTCCCTAGCGGGCCCTTGGACTATGTAAGTTCCCTAGCGGGCACTTGGACTATGTGGGTTAACTAGAGAGCATTTGGACTATGTAGGTTACCTAGCGGGCACTTGGACTATGTAGGTTCCTTATCGGGCACTTGGAGAATGTAGGTTAACTAGGGGGCACTAGGACTATGTAGGTTACCTAGCGGGCCCTTGAAGTATCTAGGTTACCTAGCGGGCATTTGGATTATGTAGGCTCCATAGCGGGCATTTGGACTATATAGATTTCTTAGCGGGCACTTAGAGTTTGTAGGTTACCTAGCGGGCACTTGGACTATCTAGGTTAACTTGTGGGCCCTTGGACTATGTAGGTAACCTTGCGGGTACTTGGACAGTTTAGGTTACCTAGCAGGCACTTGGACTATCTAGGTTAACGAACGGGCACTTGGACTATCTAGGTTACCTAGCGGGAACTTGGACAATGTAAGTTACCTAGCGGGCACTTGGACTATCTAGGTTACCTAACGGGCACTTTGACTATCTAGGTTACATAGGGGGCACTTGGACTATGTAGGTTAACTAGCGAGCACTTGGACTCTAGGTTACCTAGCGGGCACTTGGACTATCTATGTTACCTAGCGGGCCCTTGGACTATCTAGGTTAACGAACGGGCACTTGGAATATGCAGGTAACATAGCGGCCACTTGGACTGTCTAGGTTACCTAGCGGGGACTTTGACTAACTAGGTTACATAGCGGGCACTTGGACTATGTAGGTTAACTAGCGAGCACTTGGATTCTAGGTTACCTAGCGGGCACTTGGACTATCTAGGTTACCTAGCAGGCCCTTGGACTATGTAGGTTTCCTAGCGGGCACTTGGACTATCTAGGTTAACGAACGGGCACTTGGAATATGCAGGTAACATAGCGGCCACTTGGACTGTCTAGGTTACCTAGCGGGGACTTTGACTAACTAGGTTACATAGCGGGCACTTGGACTATGTAGGTTAACTAGCGAGCACTTGGATTCTAGGTTACCTAGCGGGCACTTGGACTATCTAGGTTACCTAGCAGGCCCTTGGACTATGTAGGTTTCCTAGCGGGCACTTGGACTATCTAGGTTAACGAACGGTCATTGGATTATGTAGGTAACACCTAGCGGGCACTTGGACAGTCTAGGTTACCTAGCGGGCACCTGGACTACCTAGGTTAACGAACGGGCACTTGGACTATGTAGGGTACCTAGCGGGCACTTGGACTAGGTAGGATCCCTATCGGACATTTGGACTACTTAGGTTACCTAGCGGGCACTTGGACTATCTAGGTTAACTAGCGGGAACTTGGACTATCTAGGTCAACTAGCGGGCCCTGGTACTATGTAGGTTAACTAGCGAGCACTTGGACAATCTAGGTTAACTAGTGGACCTTGGACTATGTAGGTTAACTAGCGGGCCCTTGGACTATGTATGTTAACTAGCAGGCACTTGGACGATCTAGGTTAACTAGCGGGCACTTGGACTATGTAGGTTCCCTAGCGGGCATTTGGACTATGTAGATAACCTAGCAGGCACTTAGACTTTGTAGGTTACCTAGCGGGCACTTGGACTATCTAGGTTAACTAACGGGCACTTGGACTATGTAGGTTGCCTAGCGGGCACTTGGATTATGTAGGTTCTCTATCGGGCACTTGGACTATGTAGATTAACTAGCGGGAACTTGGACTGTCTAGGTTACCTAGCGAGCACTTGGATTATCTAGGTTAACGAACGGGCACTTGGACTATGTAGGTTGCCTAGCGGGCCCTTGGAGTATCGAGGTTACCGAACGGACACTTGGATTATGTCGGCCCACTAGGGGGCCCTTGGACGATCTAGGTTACCTAGCGGGTACTTGAATTATCTAGGTTAACTAGCGGGCACTTGCACTATCTAGGTTACCTAGCGGGCACTTGGACTATCTATGTTAGGTAACGGGCACTTGGACTATCTAGGTTACCTAGCGGGAACTTGGACAATGTTAGTTACCTAGCGGGCACTTGGACTATCTACGTTACCTAACGGGCCCTTTGACTATCTAGATTACACAGCGGGCACTTGGACTGTGTAGGTTAAATAGCGAGCACTTGGACTCTAGGTTACCTAGCGGGCACTTGGAATATCTAGGTTACCTTGTGGGCCCTTGGACTATGTAGGTTTCCTAGCGGGCACTTGGACTATCTAGGTTAACGAACGGGCACTTGGACTATGTAGGTTAAATAGCGAGCACTTGGACTCTAGGTTACCTAGCGGGCACTTGGAATATCTAGGTTACCTTGTGGGCCCTTGGACTATGTAGGTTTCCTAGCGGGCACTTGGACTATCTAGGTTAACGAACGGGCACTTGGACTATGTAGGTAACCTAGCGGGCACTTGGACAGTCTAGGTTACCTAGCGGGCACTTGGACAATGTAAGTTAGCTAGCGGGCACTTGGACTATCTAGGTTACCTAACGGGCACTTGGAGAATGTAGGTTAACTAGGGGGCACTAGGACTATGTAGGTAACCTAGCGGGCACTTGGACTATCTAGGTTAACTAGCGGACCTTGGACTATATGGGTTAACTAGCTGGCCCTTGGACTATGTAGGTTAACTAACGGGCACTTGGACGATCTAGGTTAACTAGAGGGCACTTGGACTATCTAGTTTACCTAGCGGGCACTTGGACTATGTAGGTTCCCAGGCGGGCATTTGGACTATATAGATAACCTAGCGGGCACTTAGACTTTGTAGGTTACCTAGCGGGCACTTGGACTATCTAGGTTACCTAGCTGGCACTTGAAATATCTACGTAGCCTAGCGGGTTCTTGGAGTATGTAGGTTACCTAGCGGGCTGTTGGATTATCTAGGTTACCTAAAGGGCACTTTGACTATCTATGTTACCTAGCGGGCCCTTGGACTATGTAGGTTTCCTAGCGGGCACTTGGATTATGTAAGTTCCCTAACGGGCACTTGGACTATGTGCGTTAACTAGAGGGCATTTGGACTATGTAGTTTACCTAGCGGGCACTTGGACTATGTAGGTTCCTTATCGGGCACTTGGAGAATGTAGGTTAACTAGGTGGCACTAGGACTATGTAGGTTATCTAGCGGGCCCTTGGACTATCTAGGTTACCGAACGGACACTTGGATTATGTCGGACCACTAGGGGGCCCTTGGACGATCTAGGTTACCTAGCGAGCACTTGGATTATCTAGGTTAACGAACGGTCATTGGACTATGTAGGTAACACCTAGCGGGCACTTGGACAGTCTAGGTTACCTAGCGGGCACTTGGACTACCTAGGTTAACGAACGGGCACTTGGACTATGTAGGGTACCTAGCGGGCACTTGGACTAGGTAGGATCCCTATCGGACATTTGGACTACTTAGGTTACCTAGCGGGCACTTGGACTATCTAGGTTAACTAGCGGGAACTTGGACTATCTAGGTCAACTAGCGGGCCCTGGTACTATGTAGGTTAACTAGCGAGCACTTGGACAATCTAGGTTAACTAGTGGACCTTGGACTATGTAGGTTAACTAGCGGGCCCTTGGACTATGTATGTTAACTAGGAGGCACTTGGACGATCTAGGTTAACTAGCGGGCACTTGGACTATGTAGGTTCCCTAGCGGGCATTTGGACTACGTAGATAACCTAGCAGGCACTTAGACTTTGTAGGTTACCTAGCGGGCACTTGGACTATCTAGGTTAACTAACGGGCACTTGGACTATGTAGGTTGCCTAGCGGGCACTTGGATTATGTAGGTTCTCTATCGGGCACTTGGACTATGTAGATTAACTAGCGGGAACTTGGACTGTCTAGGCTACCTAGCGAGCACTTGGATTATCTAGGTTAACGAACGGGCACTTGGACTATGTAGGTTGCCTAGCGGGCCCTTGGAGTATCTAGGTTACCGAACGGACACTTGGATTATGTCGGCCCACTAGGGGGCCCTTGGACGATCTAGGTTACCTAGCGGGTAC